>NC_065596.1:603776-679635 GCF_024542745.1 Macaca thibetana thibetana
TTCCTCTAGACACTGCTTTGTCTGTGTTCCAAGAGATTCTGGTATGTTGTGTCTTTGTTCTCATTGGTTTCAAAGAACTTATTTATTTCTGCCTTCATTTTGTTATTTACTCAGTAGTCATTCTGGAGCAGGTTTTTCAGTTTCTATGTAATTGTGTGGTTTTGAGTGAGTTTTCTTAATCCAGAGTTTTAATTTGATTGCACTGTGGTCTGAGAGACTGTTTGTTATGATTTCTGTTCTTTTGCATTTGCTGAGGAGTGTTTTACTTCCAATTATGTGGTCATTTTTAGAATAAGTGGGATGCTTTTCAGCATTCTTTGTATGTAGGGCTTATGCAGTGCCAGTGTGCTTTTTCTAAAATGTGGTTATTTTGAAAGGTTTTTCTCTTTTTATTTGGCAGGACAGATTTGCTGATGGTATTATTCTAACTTAAAAGTAAATGTAAAACAGGAAAACCCAAAAGTATATAAAAATTAAACACAAGAACTGGGCACCTTGGCTCACGCGCCTGTAATTCCAGCACTTTGCTGGAGGACCGAGGTGGCTGGAATACCTAATGTCAAGAGTTTGAGACCAGACTGACCAACATGATGAAACCCCGTGTCTACTAAAAAAATACAAAAAAAAAATTAGCCAGACATGATGGAGGGTGCCTGTAATTCCAACTATTCAGGAGACTGAATCAGGAGAATCACTTGAACCCAGAAGGTAGAGGTTGTGTTGAGCCGAGATCATGCCACTGCACTCCTGCCTGGATGACACAGTGAGGCTCTATCTCAAGAAAAAACCCAAAAATATAGCAAGATCCTTTGGGAGGCCGAGGTGGGTGGATCACTTGAAGTCAGGAGTTCAAGACCCAGCCTTCCCAACATGGCAAAACCCTGTCTCTACTAAAACTACAAAAAATTAGCTGGGAGTGGTGGCGGGTGCCTGTAATCCCAGCTACTCGGGAGGCTGAGGCAGGAGAATTGCTTGAACCCGGGAGGCGGAGGTTGCAGTGAGCCAAGAACTTGCCAGTGCACTCCAGCCTGGGTGTCAAGAGTGAGACTCCATCTCAAAATCAATCAATCAATCAATCAATCAATCACTAACATATTCTTGCTCAAATATTTAATTTTGTTAAGATGTCAATACAACCTATAGTGGTAAACAAATTCGACGTAATTTCTATAAAAATACTAATAGCACAGGTTGTTTAAACAGAAATATTCTTTAAAGTTTTTAAATTTGATTATGAACTATAGCCAAACGCCCATGTAAAAGAGGAGCCAATATACTTTCTCATTTCAAAACATGTTAAAAGCTATAACAAAACAATGTAGTACTGACACAAAGATGGATAAACAGATGATAAATCAGAATAGGGAGCCCGGAAATGAACCCTTCTGTAAATAAGCGATCTTCCACAAAGCTACCATGAGCACACAATAAAGAAAAGATAATATCTTCAAAAATTAATGCTGAAAACTGAATATCTGCACTGATAAAGCTGGATTTTTTCCTTGAACCATATGCAAAAAAAATTTAAATAAAATACTTAGATATAAAAAATAGCTAACAAATCTCTTTAAAAAAACGTGGAGAAAAGACGTGACATTGGCCTTGGAATCATTTTCTTAAATGACATTAAATGCATAAGCAACAAAGAAAAGAACAGAAAAATTTAACTGAAATATACTTAGAAATTTTTGAACATCAAAAACAAATTCAAGAGAGTGACAATGCCTCCTAGGAAATCAGTGAAAATATTTGCAAATCACATGTGATAGAAGTTAATATTCAGAATATATAAGCAACTCTTAAAACTGAACAATAAAGTTGAATAATGGATTTAGAAATGGAAAACTAATTAAACTAAATTTTTATCAAAAGTATAAACAGGAAGAGTATTTGAACAGACACACAAAATTACTATTTTGTAGAGGAATGCATAAAAATTACAATGAAAGACAAAATAACTTCACACCCATTAGAATAGCCACTAACGATTTTTTAAGAAAACCAAATCTGTTGATGATGCTATGAAAATGAAACCTATGTTAATTGTTGGTGGAAAACAAAGATGCAGGCATTATTTTAAAATGTTACAAATGTTCCTCAGATAATTAAACATAAAATTATAACCAATTATAGCAATCTTACTTATAAATTTATTTCCAAAGTATGCAACACAGAACCTGGAAGAGATATTTTAAACGTTTATGCTTATTGTACCAGAATTCACAAAAGTCAAAAGGCTGAAACAACTTAGATGTCCCTTGATTTATAAATACATCAAAAAAAAATTTAACATATACAGACATGGAATATTATTCAGGCTTTTTTTTTTTTTTTTTTTTTTTTTGAGACGGAGTCTCGCTCTGTCTCCCAGGCTGGAGTGCAGTGGCCGGATCTCAGCTCACTGCAAGATCTGCCTCCCGGGTTTACGCCATTCTCCTGCTTCAGCCTCCCCAGTAGCTGGGACTACAGGCGCCCGCCACCTCACCCAGCTAGTTTTTTGTATTTTTTAGTAGAGACGGGGTTTCACGTGTTAGCCAGGATGGTCTCGATCTCCTGACCTCGTGATCCACCCGTCTCGGCCTCCCAAAGTGCTGGGATTACAGGCTTGAGCCACCGCGCCCCGGCCTATTCAGGCTTAAAAAGAAAATCTTGTCACATTTTAAGGTAAATTTTGAAAATATTATGTAACGTGAAATAAACCAGTAACAAAATGATAGATACTACATGATTCCATTTACATGAGACAAGTTAAATAGTCAGACTCATAAAAACAGAAACTGGAAAGGTGTTTGCCAAGGGCTGGAGAGAGGGTAAAATGGGCAGTTGTTACTTAGTGGGTATTGAGTTTTAGTTTTAAAAGATGTAGAACCTCTAGAAGCCTTTGGCATAACCAGGTGAATATACTTTAACATGCCTGAAATCCACAGCTTTTTTTGACAGAGGGTCTCACTTTGTCACCCAAGCTGGTGTGCAGTGGCAAAATTATGGCTCACTTCAGCCTCAAACTCCCAGGATAAAGTGCTCCTTGTCCCTTGATCTCCCAGGTTGCTGGAACCACAGGTGCACACCACCATGGCTTGTTATTTTAAAGTTTTTTGTGTAGAGCAGGTCTTTGCATGTTTCCCCAGCTTGTCTCAAATGTTTGGGCTCAAGTGATCCTCCTGTTTTGACCTCTTAAGTTTCTGGGATTACAGAGGTGAGCCACTACCATGCCTGGCCATAAAATGTACACTTAAATAGATTTTTAAATAATCAATTTTATGTTATCTGTTTTTAAAAAAATTATTTTAGAAGGAAAACTAAATGCAGAATTATAAATATTTTCTAAAATTACCTTCAAATCACAAAAGTGTTTCTCTCACACAAAGGAAATATATATTCATTATTAAAACACAGGGTGAAAATAAGATTATTTCCACAACTGCTCAGACAAGATAAAACCACCACTGAAAATCAACTAAGAAAGAATATATACGAGATAAGCCATAATCAAAAAAAAAAAAAAAAAAAAAAAAAAAAGATTTATTTCCACAACTGCTTAGAACAAGATAAAACCACCATAATTGGTGGGGTCATATATAGATAAAAACAGAAACATATAATCTGATGGTGATAGACATATGGCTAATTTATTTCTTAACTAAACCCTACATTGACTTAAAGTGCACAAACAGAATTGCAAATTGTCTAGAATTACAATATGTAAGTAAAACAAAAAAAACAATACACTGATATTAAGAAACTGACACTAAAAAGCACACCTATAGAACTGCAAAATAATAATAAAAGTAATGTTTACTCATAAGATCTGGTATGCAATATTGATGTACCATTAAAAAAACTGTCTAGATAACTACAATATTTGACTGTATCTGTGTACTCATGGAAGGCAGGTATTTTGAATCATCGACATGCACTGCATAGCAGTAAAATTTAAGAGAAATTGCAATATAATCATAAATAGAAGATTCTAATGATAAGCTTTTTAATAAATAAGCATTAAAGAAAACTAGAGGTAAATTTCATAAATGTCATGTTTATATATGCTATTCTTACACAATATATGCTACATATATTCTTAAAGAATCTATGCTATTCTTACACAAAATGAAACTGCTGTAATTTAACTTTAGAAGCAAAGAATAGTCTTACCGGAGCTGGGCGCGGTGGCTCAAGCCTATAATCCCAGCACTTTGGGAGTCCGAGACGGGCGGATCACGAGGTCAGGAGATTGAGACCATCCTGGCTAACACGGTGAAACCCGGTCTTTACTAAAAAGTACAAAAACAAGCCGGACAAAGTGGCGGGCGCCTGTAGTCCCAGCTACTTGGAAGGCTGAGCCAGGAGAATGGCGTAAACCCGGGAGGTGGAGCTTGCAGTGAGCTGAGATCCCGCCAGTGCACTCCAGCCTGGGCAACAGAGCCAGACTCCGTGTCAAAAAAAAAGAGAAGAAAAAAAAAAGAATAGTCTTACCTTGCTAAATAAATAAAAAAAAATCTTGCAGAATATAATTAAAGCCTCTGATATATAAAACAAATATCTGGGAAGAACTTACTTTATTATTTAAATATAAGCTGAAGAAAGTGAATGGAAATCATATAATTCCTTTCTGTCTGCAGCAAACTTAAATGTATAACTAAATATTTTAGTAAATATGGAATGCCTACTAATTATCTAATTTACTTCAGGCATAACACGTAAATTCTAACATGTCCTAAATGTCTGAATCTAAAATAACAGAGAAATTTGAAATAGAAAATAGAAAGTAAAAATGTATAGGGAGAGCAACATCAGTAAAATAATAATAATAATAATAATAATAAAAAAGGTGACCTATTTTCTTTTTTCATTTCTGAGATGGAGTCTCTCTCTGTCGCCCAGGCTGGAGTGCAGTGGCTCAATCTTGGCTCACTATAACCTCCGCCTCCTGGGTTCAAGCAATTCTTCTGCCTCAGCCTCCCGAGTAGCTGGGATTACAGGTGTCCACCACCATGTCCAGCTAATTTTTGTATTTTTAGCAGAGACGGGGTTTCACCATGTTGGCCAGGATGGTCTCGATCTCCTGACCTTGTGATCCACCCACCTTGGCCTCCCAAAGTGCTGGGATTATAGGTGTGAGCCACCATGCCCGGCCAGGTGACCTATTTTTTTATCCCCTGATAGCAAAAAACTTGTGAGCCATCCCTGACAAAAATGTCTTTATGAAAGATCCAGGCAACCTGGCTCATACCTGTAATGATAGCTACATAATACATTGAGGTTGAAGAATTTCTTCAGGCCAGAATTTCAAGACCAGCCTGTATTATGTAAAAAGACTTCATCTCTCAAACAAGTACCTTCAAAAGAGCTTTGAGATCCAGGGATGGAGTTGTCAAACCCTCCTAAAGCCCAAGATTGAGGAACGTTCTTTTTAGGAGACAGGCTTCTATTAAGGTGGCAAACTACAGAACCTCTGTTCTTGGCTATAGACCAAAAAATAACCAACCCAACTTGCTCCCACTGAGAATTCTGAACTTACCCTATAACCATTCCAAACTCCTCCCAGTCAAAACCTGGGAGAGCTTCTGCTCTCCCAGAGGCCTGGAGGAAAACACCCATTTGTAGCCATACAGTTTAACATTTTACTTCTAGCTCCAAGCCACAGTTCATGGCCAATTGTGCTGAAGTAGAATCCCACACAGTGACCTGGGAAGATGCTCTCTGGTACTCAGTGAAAGGCATCCTCATCCACATCGTGACGTAAGGCCCACCATATGCAGACATGACTGCAACAACTTCCCCTAGTGTCTGCTCTGCAGATGAATGTCCTGAAGGATATTCAGTGTGTCCAATAATAAAATGGGAATTACAACTACCCAAGCCTTTTGTAACAAGCCAACTAAAGGTAAATCCTCTGTAGACGCAGCAGCCTTGTGACCAATCTACCACCTCTGCCTATTACAAATGAAGAGGTCATCCTATAAATATGGGATCTTTGCCTCTTGTAACCAGTTTATATAAACTTGAAGAGGTTTTCGTTCAATGAAATTTTCAAAAACCAATGCAAAGCAAAACTATATTGTGCCCATTGTCAATGTTTCCATTTTAACATAACCCTGGAAGTATGTAGCAGAAGAGTTAGGCAAAAATACATTGTTTAAAGCCATTGAAATTGAAGACAAGTAAGTAAAGAGTTGCTGTTTGCAGATCATATAATATTATATATTTTTAAAAAACCATAAACGGTAAATTTAAGGCCAGGCATGGTGGCTCATGTCCGTAATCCCAACACTTGGGGAGGCCAAGGCAGGCAGATCACCAGAGGTTAGGAATTCGGAACCAGCCTGGCCAATATGGTAAAACTTTGTTTCTACTGAAAACAGAAAAATTAGCCATGCATGGTGGCGGGCGCCTACAGTTCCAGCTACTCAAGAGTCTGAGGCAGGAGAATCACTTGAACCTGGGAGGCAGAGGTTGCAGGGAGGCAGAGGTTGCAGTGAGCCAAGATCACGCCACTGCACTCCAGCTTGGGCAACAGAGTAAGACTCCATCTCAAAGAAAAAGAATATATTTTAGCCTAAAATATTAACTCCATGCTTCAGAAAGATAAATTTTCTTGTTTCACCTAAGTTGTACCTTAAGAAATGCAGTGAGATAGACAACAACATAAAAATAGTGGGGGACTTTTATACGTTACTTACAGCATTACACAGGTCATCATGAGAGAAAGTCAAACAAACAAACAAACAAAAATCAATGGGCTTAAACTATAACTTAGAACAAATGGACTTAACAGATCTTTACAGAATATTCTACCCAGCAACTGCAGAATATATATTTTTTTCATCAGCACATAAAACATTCTTCAAGATAGACCATACAATAGGTCACAACACAAGTCTGAATTTTTTTTTTTTTTTTTTTGTAATAGCGTCTCACTCCGTCACTAAGGCTGGAGTGCAATGGTGCAATTTTAGCTCACAGCAACCTCTGCCTCCCAGGTTCAAGGGATTCTGCTGCCTCAGCCTTCCAAGTAGCTGGGATTACAGGCACATGTCGCCATGCGTGCCTGCTTTGTATTTTTAGTAGAGATGGGGTTTCACCATATTGGCCAGGCTGGTTTTGAACTTCTGACCTCAGGTTATCTGCCTGCCTTGGCCTCCCAAAGTACTGGGATTAAAGCGTGAGCCACCATGCCCAGCCCCTGAATAAATTTAACAATATCAAAATTTTATCAAGTACTGTCTTAGACCGCAGTGGAATAAAATTAGAAATCAATTCCAATAGGAACACTCAAAACCATACAAATACATGAAAATTAAATAACCTGCTCCTGAAAGACTGTTGCATCCACAATGAAATCAAGATGGAAATTAAAGAACTCTTTAAACTGAATAATAGTGACACAACATATTAAAACCTCTGGGATACAGCAAAAGCGGTGCTAAGAGGAAAGTTCATAGCATTAAATACACACATCAAAAAGTTCAAAACACCACAATAAACAACCTAAGATTACACCTCAAGGAACAAGAGAAACAAGAACAAACCAAACCCAGCAGAAAAAAAAAAAAAAAAAATCAGAGCAGAACTAAATAAAATTGAAACTTAAAAAATATAAAAGATAAATAAAACAATAAACTAGTTTATTTGAAAAGATAAACCAAATTGATAGACTATTGGTGAGATTAACCCAGAAAAGCAGAAGGAAGATCCAAATATGCTCAATAAGAAATAAAAGATCATTCTGAGTTTTTGGCCAGGCGCGATGGCTCAAGCCTGTAATCCCAGCACTTTGGGAGGCCGAGAAGGGCAGATCACGAGGTCAGAAGATTGAGACCATCCTGGCTAACACGGTGAAACCCCATCTCTACTAAAATATACAAAAAACTAGCCAGGTGTGGTGACCAGCGCCTCTAGTCCCAGCTACTCGGGAGGCTGAGGCAGGAGAATGGTGTAAACCCGGGAGGCGGAGCTTGCAGTGAGCCAAGATCCGGCCACTGCATTCCAGCCTGGGCGAGAGAGCAAGACTCCATCTCAAAAAAAAAAAAAATAAAAAGAAAGAAATAAAAGATCATTCAAAGCTACTATGAATACCTTTACATGCTCAAACTAGAAAATCTAGAGGAATTCCATAAATTCCTGGAAATATACAACCCTCCTAAATTAAACCAGGAAGAAATAAAAACTCTGAACAGACCAATAACAAGTAGCAAGATTAAACTAGTAATAAAAAATTGCCGCTGGGTGCAGTGGCTCATGCTGTAATCCTAGCACTTTGGTAGGATGAGGCGGGTGGATCACTTGAAGTCAGTCTGCTAGGGATGCAGAGATGATTTAAACATAGGTAAGTCAATACATGTTATCCACCAAAATAAACAGAATTAAAACCAAAAATTATATGATTATCTCAAAATACACAGAAAAATCATTTGGCAAAATCCAGCATCCCTTTATGATTAAAATCCTCAGCAAAATTGGGATAGAGGGAACATATTGTAAGGTCATAAAAGCCATCTATGACAGGCCAGGTGTGGTGGCTCACGCCTGTAATTCCAATACTTTGAGAGGCAGAGGTGGGCGGCGGATCACCTGAGGTCAGGAGTTTGAGATCAGCCTGGTCAACATAGTGAAACCTCATCTGTACAAAAATACAAAAATTAGCCAGGAATGATGGCGGGTGCCTGTGGTCCCAGCTACTGGGGAGGCTGAGTCCCAGAGGTGGAAATTGCAGTGAGCGGAGATTGTGCCGTTGCACTCCAGCCTGGGTGACAGAACAAGACTCCGTACGGGAAAAACAAAACAAAACAAAACACAAAAAAAACTATCTATGATAAACAGCCAACATTACACTGAACGGGAAAAAGTTGGAAGGATTTTTTCTGAGAACACAAGACAATAATGCCCACTCTCACCACTTCTATTCAACATAGTAATGGAAGTCTTAGCCAGAGCAATCAGAGTAAAGCAAAAAATAAACAGCATCTAAATTGGTAAAAAGGAAGTCAAACTGTCACTGCTTATCAATGATATAATTGTATAGCTGGGAAACCCTAAACACTCATCTAAAAAGCTTTTAGGGCTGGGTGCAGCGACTCAAGCCTGTAATCCCAGCAATTGGGGAGGTGGAGGCAGGTGGATCACCTGAGGTCAGGAGTCCAAGAGCAGCCTGGCCAACGTGGTAAAACCCCGTCTCTACCAATAATACAAAAATTAGCCAGGCGCGGTGGCAAGTGGGTGTAATCCCGGCTACTAGGGAGGCTGAGACAGGAGAATCACTTGAACCCAGGAGGCAGAGGTTGCAGTGAGCTGAGATCATGCTACTGCATTCCAGCCTGGGCGACAGAGTAAGACTTGTCTCAAAAAAAAAAAAGAAAAGAAAAAAAAGCTTTTCGATCTGATACGTAAATTCAGTAAAATTTCAGGATACAAAATCAATGTGCACAGATTAGTGGCACTGGTGTACACTAACAGTGACCAAACTAGGAATTAAATTAAGAACTCAACTCATTTAAAAATAGCTGCAAAAAAAATAATAATTAGGAATATGTCTAACCAAGGTGGTGAAAGATCTCTACAAGAAAAATTACAAAATGTTGCTAAAAGAAATCACAGACAGTGGAAACAAATGGAAACATATTTCATGCTTATGGATGGGTAGCAATCCTATTGCAACAATGATAAACCAACCAAAAGCAATCTGCAAATTCAATGTAATTTCCATCAAAATAGCATTATTATTCTTCACAGAACTAAAAAAAATCCTAAAATTTATATAAAATAAAAAGAGAGCCTCCATAGTTAAAGCAAGAAGAAAAAAAAAAACCAACAAAACCAAAAACACACACACACACAAATCTGAAGGCATCACATTATCTGACTTCGAACTATACTACAAGGGTATAGTTACCAAAACAGCATTGTATGGGTATAAAAATAGACATTTAGACCAATGAAACAGAATAGCGAAACCAGAAATAAACCCAAATACTTACAGCCAACTGATCTTTGACAAAGTAAACAAAGATATAAAGTGTGGAAAGAACACCCTATTCAATAAATGGTGCTGGCATAATTGGGAAGCCACATATTGAAGAATAAAACTGGGTCTTCGGCTGGGCACAGAGGGTCATACCTGTTATCCCAGACTTTAGGGAGGTTGAGGTGGGTGGATCACGAGGTCAGGAGTTCAAGACCAGCCTGGACAAGATGGTGAAACCCCGTCTCTACTAAAAATACAAAAAAAAATTTAGCTGGGTATGGTGGCGGGTGCCTGTAATTCCCAGCTACTCGGGAGGCTGAGGCAGAGAATTGCTTGAACCTGGGGGGCAGAGCTGAGATCACGCCACTGCACTCCAGCCTGGGCGACACAGCGAGACTCCGTTTCAAAAAAAAAAAAAAAAAAAAAAAAAAAGATCTTCATCATCTCTCACCTTATAAAAAAATTAACTCAAGATGGATCAAATACTTTAATCTAAGACCTGAAACTACCCGAATTCTAAAGCATTGGAAAAACTCTTCTAGACATTGACTTGGGCAAAGAGTGCATGACCAAGAACCCCAAAGCAAATGCAACAAAAACAAAGACAGATGTGACTTAAACAATTCTCAAAAGAAAATATACAAATGGCCAACAACAACAAAAAATACTGAACATCACTGATGATTAATGATCAGGGAAATGCAAATCAAAACCACAATGTGATACCACCTTACTCTTGCAAGAATGACCATAATTGACTGGTCATTTTGGCTGATGCCTGTAATCCCAGCACTTTGGGAGACCAAGACTGGTGGATCACCTGAGGTCAGGAGTTCCAGAGGAGCCTGGCCAACATGGTAAAACCCCGCCTCTACTAAAAACACAAAAATTAGCAGGGTGCGATGGCTTATGTCTGTAATCCCTGCTGCTCCGGAGGCTGAGGCTGGAGAATCGCTTGAACCCGGGAGGCGGAGGTTGCAGTGAGCCGAGATCGCACCACTGCACTCCAGTCTGGGCCAGAGAGCGAGACTCCATCTCAAAAACAAACAAACAAACATACAAACAGAAAAGACCATAATTAAAACATCAAAAAATGGACCAGGCACGGGTGGCTCATGCCTGTAATCACAGCAAACTCCCTCTCGGAAAAAAAAAAAAAAGAAGAAAAGTAAAGAAAAGAAGGGATAAAACCCCAAATATTGTGTGTCCTCACTTATGAGTGGGAGCTAAGCTATGAAGATGCAAAGGCATAAAAGTTATATAATGGGGCCAGGCGTGGTGGCTCACGCTTGTAATCCCAGCACTCTGGGAGGCCGAGGCAGGCGATCACCTGAGGTCGGGAGTTCAAGACCAGCCTGACCAACATGGAGAAACCCTGTCTCTACTAAAAATACAAAATTAGCCGGGCATGGTGGCGCATGCCTGTAATCCCAGCTACTCGGGAAGACTGAGGCAGGAGAATCGCTAGAACCTGGGAGGCGGAGGTGGCGGTGAGCCGAGATCGCACCATTGTACTCTAGCCTGGGCAACAAGAGCAAAACTCCGTCTCAAAAAAAAAAAAAAAAAAAAAAAAAATTAAAAAATTAAAAATTAAAAAGAATTATATAATGGACTCTGGGCACACAGCGGGAAGGGTGGGAGAGGGAGTGAGGGATGAGAGACTACATGTTGGATACAGTGCACACTGCTTGGGCGATTGGTGCACCTAAATCTCAGAAATCACCACAAAAGAACTTATCCATGTAACCAAATACTACCTGTACCCCAAAACTACTGAAATATAACAATTTAAGACAAAAATAAAACCCCCAAAACCCCATAAGTTGAAGTTTATATGCTTTGGCTTTTTTTCCCCAGAAATGGTCTCACTCTGTCACCCAGAATGGAGAGCAGTGGCTTGATCAGGGCTCACTGCAGCCACAACCTCCTGGGCTCAGGCAGTCCTCCTACTTCAGTCCCTGAATAACTGGTACTACAGGTTCAGGCCATCATGCTAAATTAGCTGGGTGTGGTGGTGGGCGATTGTAATCCCAGCTACTTGGGAGGCTGAGGCAGAAGAATCGCTTGAACCCAGGAAGGGGAGGTTGCTGTGAGCTGAGATCATGCCATTGCATTCTGGCCTGGCTGGCAGAGCAACATTTGTCTAAAAACAAAAAAAGATAAAAATAAAGGTGGTTTCAAGTTAAAAAAAAAAAAAAGTCTAAGAAAATAAAATAGAAAAAGTTAAAAAATTATAAGAGATTATAAGGCCAGGCGCCATGGCTCATGCCTGTAATCCCAGCACTTTGGGAGGCTGAGGTGGGCGGATTGCCTGAGGTCAGGAGTTTGAGACCTGACCTCAACATGGTGAAACCCTGTCTCTACTAAAAAAACAAAAATTAGCCAGGCGTGGTGGCAAGCGCCTGTAATCCCAGCTTCTGGGGAGGCTGGGGCAGGAGAATTACTTGCACCCGGGAGGTGGAGCTTTCGGTGAGCTGAGATCGCGCCACTGCACTCCAGCCTGGGCGGCAGAGGGAGACTGTCACAAACAAACAAACAAACAAACAAACAAAAAAGAGAGTATAAAATTTATGTGAAAATCTAGAGTGTTCAAAAATGACAAATTTGATGGATTTATTTATAAGATTTTACTAAAATTAGGTTTAGTTTTTTTTTGTTTTGTTTTTTTGAGATGGCGTTTCACTCTTGTTGCCCAGGCTGGAGTGCAATGGCCCAATCTCGGCTCACTACAACCTCCACCTCCTGGGTTCAAATGATTCTCCTGCCTCAGCTTCCCGAGTAGCTGGGATTACAGGCACCCATCACCACACCTGACTAATTTTTGTATTTTTAGCGGAGAAGGGGTTTCACCAGGTCAACTAGGCTGGTCTTGAACTTCTGACCTCAGGTGATCCGCCCGCCTCGGCCACCCAAACTGACGCCATTAAAGGAGTAAGCCATCACGCCCGGCCTTCAGTATTGATAATACACTATTACTAAAGTAAAAAATGATTTACTGTTGAACAAAAAGTTTTATGTATTATTAACATGGCAGTAAACTATATTTGTTCACATTTCGAATACATTTAAAAAGAGAGTAAAGAAGAGAAAGAATTTTCCCGTGCTCTGGGGTGGGCCTGGCTCAGCTCAGGGAGGAAGCCCTGCCTGGAAAGGCTGCAGCCTTTTGTCATCAGAAGCATCTGATAACATCTTCTGTCACTCAGGGCCCGAAGGGGCGGGGCCTTAAACATCATCCAATCAGGGACTCTGGGCTGGGACCGTCCAATCAGGCATTCAGCTGGAGCGGACAGGGCGACTTCCGGGATGTGGTCGGACCTTTGGCTCTCGCCGCAGCCGGAGGTCAAGGTGTGGTGCTTGCTGCTGTGTGTCCTCTCCTCCTAGAGGCCCAGCTCCTGTGGTCCTGTGACCCGCAGGTATTGGGAGATCCACAGCTAAGTCGCCAGGACCCCCTGGAAGCCTAGACATGGTGAGTGTGCCGGGTCCGACATCCGGAGAGAGTGGCCGGGGCTGGTTGGAACCGGCTGTGGCGGGACTCAGGCCTCCCCGCAGTCAGCTCCACAATCTGTGCCCAAAGTTCTCCTTGCCTAGCTCTACCTCAGTCCGCTTCAGCCATAAGATGGCGGCTGCGCTGACACCCGGCCCCCGGGCGTCCTGTCTCTAACCTGCGCTATGACTGTGCCCTGGCCTGGAGACCTCTTGGGGCAGCTCTGCACCCGCAGCGCGGAGTCTCTCCCATATGTGCAGGGACCATGGTAGGGTCGTCAGAGGAGAATCCTGACTCCGCGTGTGGGTTCATGAATGGAAAGAGCTTTGGTCCGTGAGGTTCCCAGCTTCTGTTTCTTCCTATTAAAAATTTGCGGAAGTCAGCGCACAAATATTAAAGAATTTATCCAAAGAGTGATTCCAAAATTGTAGAGCACCCAGCTATGGGTTGTAGTTTATGGTCTATTGAAGGGATTTGACGGAAGAGTTTTATAAGGCGCATAATGAAGAAAACCAAATTCAGTAATTGGTTAGGTACAGTTAGGTAGTTTCTTAGTTTGTACTATCAAGATGGAAATTTCTTGATTATGTTGTCAGAGATTAATTGGCAGTTTATAGTTTCTTAAGCCTGAATTTTTTTCCCCAATATAGTAATTTACAAAAAGTGCATTTGAATTAGTTTGTTTTTTTGAGACAAAGTCTCACTCTGTCGCCTAGGCTGGAGCTCATTGGCACCGTCTGGGCTCACTGCAATCTCCGCCTACCAGGTTCAAGTGATTCTCCTGACTTAGCCTCCCAAGTAGCTGGGATTACAGGCATGCGCCACCACGCCCCCTTAACTTTTTTTTTTTTTTTTTTTTTTTGAGACGGAGTCTGGCCCTGTGGCCCAGGCTGGAGGGCGGTGGCGCGATCTAGGCTCACTGCAAGCTCCGACTCCCGGATTCACGCCAGTCTCCGGACTCAGAGCCTCCCGAGTAGCTGGGACTACAGGCACCCGCCATCACGCCCGGCTAATTTTTCTATTTTTAGTAGAGATGGGGTTTCGCTGTGTTAGCCAGGATGGTCTCGATCTCCTGACCTCGTGTTTCACCCGCCTCGGCCTCCCAAAGTGCTGGGATTACAGGTGTAAGCCACCGCGCCTGGCCGGATTAGGTTTTTTAAAAGTAGAATTTAGGAACTAGAGCCTCTTCAGTCTAACTGCCTATTTGCACACCCCACAAGGAACTGCTGTTTCCTTGCATTTTTCACATGTGTCCCAAGCAGGGCCTCAAGTCTATCCCCCATCCCCTATTTCTCCAGCCTGACTCTGGCTTGCTGTAAAATACTTAATTTCCACTTCCTTCTGACATTCCCAAATGCCAGTTTCCCCTCCCTTATTCATATTATCAACTATTTGTCCTTTAGTGTACATTTTGATACCTGTTTTAATCATTTTTTTGACAAAGCATTTGATGGCACATTTAAAAAAAATTGTTTTCTGTTTGTAAATATTTTTTCTTCTGTTTTCCCTAGACACAGATATCAGAATGTTTTGGGGGTCAAGGTTTCCCTTTGGAAACTTTATAGGGAGATGTGTCCTCAGCTACCCTTCAATTTTTTCTTGGACCTGAGATTCAGTACTGTCTGGGGAAAAACCAGGATACCCACCATGGCTATGTCTGCGAGAGTGTCTAGTGAATATCAGTTCCTGGGTCATTTTCTCCCCTAAGACAACCTGAGGTATGGAGTGGAGCCTCTTAAGAGAGCAGGTGTTGGCCGGGCGCGGTGGCTCAAGCCTGTAATCCCAGCACTTTGGGAGGCCGAGACGGGCGGATCACTAGGTAGGAGATCGAGACCATCCTGGCTAACAGGGTGAAACCCCGTCTCTACTAAAAAAAATACAAAAAGCTAGCCGGGCGACGTGGCGGGCGCCTGTAGTCCCAGCTACTCGGGAGGCTGAGGCAGGAGATGGCGTAAACCCGGGAGGCGGAGTTTGCAGTGAGCTGAGATCCGGCCACTTCCAGCCCGGGGACTGAGCGAGGCGTCTCAAAAAAAATAAAAAGAGAGCAGGTGAATGCCCTTTGACTGAGAGGCATCTTCTGGTGCGCTGTTTTTTTGGAAAGCTACCCCCTTGAGATACTAATATTGTCTTTACCCAACCCAGCTTCCATTTCTTGGAGACGCGTTGCTGTTCAGACAATCAGATGCTGGTAGTGAAGGGGAAACCAAAATAATTTTTGCCCCTGGATTCTCTTAGGGGACAGAAAAATAGTGATAGAAAAATGGTAAAAAGTTTGTGAAACAAAATAGCACTCCAAAGACAAAGAAAAAAAACTGATCCCAGTGAGATGGTGCAAGAACTTGCAAAGTGAAATATACCTGGGGCACTCACTGGGGCAGAGTTTGTTCAGAGTCTCCTGAGAGAATGATTATTGAGCACTTAAGTGAACAGGATGGGGTGGGAGAATCTCTAAAGTATTTGGATGGCCTGACTTGACACATGAGTCAGACATATCTGTACCTTGAAATGATTAAGTGATTTCTTCACTTATTTTGACCAGGTTTTTGTGTGTGTGTGTGTGTGTTTTTTTTTTTTTTTTTTTTTTTGACAGTGTTTTCCTCTGTCACCCAGGCTGTATTGCAGTGGTGCAATCTCTGCAGTGCTACTTTTTGTATTTTTAGTAGAGATGGGTGTTTGCCATGTTGGCCAGGCTGTTTGAGCTCAAAATTCTGACCTCAAGTAATCTGCCCACCTTGGCCTCCCAAAGTGCTGGGATTGCAGGTGTGAGCCACTGTGCCCGGCTGACCTCAGTTTTTAAACTGTAAATTGCATTTTATTAGTAGGGCTTGAAAGGTAAGAAAATATTTACAAAGGGCATAAAAAAGGTGAGTTTCAGAAAATAATACCTAATTATATATTTGTTGAAAATTCTCATTCACCTTTTTCTCAGAGTGAATTTAGAAGTTTTCTCAGGTTTGTTTTGTTTTGTTTTGTTTTTTGTTGAGACAGAGTCTCACTCTGTCACCCAGGCTGGAGTGCAGTGGTGGGATCTCAGCTCACTGCAAACTCTGCCTCCCAGGTTCATGCCGTTCTCCTGCTTCACTCTCCCGAGTTGCTGGGACTACATGTGCCCACCACCATGCCCAGCTAATTTTTTTGTATTTTTAGCAGAGACGGGGTTTCACCTTGTTAGCCAGGGTGCTCTCGATCTCCTGACCTCATGATCCACCTGCCTTGGCCCCCCAAAGTGCTGGGATTACAGGTGTAAGCCACTGTGCCCAGCCTTCTGGTGTGTTCTTTATGGCTGAATGATTTCAAACAGAATTCCATCTAGCTTTTAGAATGTTAGCTACTGAGAAAAAAAATAAGAAAAATTGTTCTTCCATTTCGGCTGTAGAGAATTAATATATTTCCACAAGCAAATGTGGTAGATAATTGGGGAGTTACATAGATTCGTGAAAAAACATCAGTTTCTAAAGTTTTTTTGCAGGGTGAATTTGCTAAAGTAATCTCGGCTCATATCTTTGTTCTATATCCTGTTAGTTTTCGATTTAGTGAGTTTAATGCTAAATTTTATGTGATGAAACTTGGTACCTCCTAGAAGTGTTCCCATATAACTGTTTACCACATGATTTTTAATACAAAAAGTAAAATAATACTTTATTGTCCAAAAGAAATAAATACCTTTCTTTCTCTTACTGAGGTACAAAATACAAGCACCTTAAAATTTTCTTATATGTTTTTGGATCATTTTGCTGGATTTTTTCAAACACTTAGTTTCAAAAACTAAGTGAATGACTCTGACATGGTAATTAAAGCTTGAGCCCAATGACTGCAAACTGAGGTTAATTTTGAGCGAGCAAAAGGAGGTTATTAAAGGCCCAGTTAGTTCCTTCTGGAAAGCCTTTCCTGCAGATGTCCCAGCCCGCTTACCCCAGCGGTGGAAGAAGCCTCCATAGTGAGAGAAGCTACAGAGCCCTGCAAAGCTGGGGCCCCACAGGCAGATGCAGTTAAGGTTAAGATAGAAAGGGTTTGGGAGTGTCTTACTGAAGATAAAATTGTTACTGTTTTGAGGCAGTTTTGAGAGGTTTTAAACCAGTTACATGTATGTTAAAAAAAAAAAAAAATTGAATTCCAAAGGAGTATGGCAACAGGAGGAAGTACCAACTATAAGATCTTTAAGGATTGCAAAGATTAGGCAGAAAAGGGCTTTTTTTCCTAAGGATAAGAAAATAAGTTTAGAAAAAAGGTGAGGGGAATGTTTAAATGAAGGTTGAAATAATCAGGTTTTAGATCAGAGAATGTTTTACCCTGAAGTCAGTGTGTTCTTAGGAGGGATATAAAATGAGGTTGTATGGTGGCTCAGACTGAGCATAGCTCAGAGTTCAGGAGTCTGTGGGAAGAAAATAAACTTAAGTGAATTTTGATTAAGAAATATTTTATGTTGATCACTGAAGACAAATTCAGCTGCTTTTTTAATGAGAAAAAGAAGAAAATATGCGAGTGTTTTCCTGGCTGTGTATTAGGTAAGTAAAGAGAGCACCATCTAAGTCATAATGGGAAGGGTGTGTCTTTTCATAAAGTGTTCCTGGAGAACACAGAGGATAGAGAATTTTATTAATCACAGCTGTTTATTGTCTATGTGCTTCATCTTTTCCCACCTCTTTTCTTGGTTCTATACTTCCATTTGGCTTTTTGGGAGTTGTATATTTTATTTGAAACCAGTAAATATAACTACAGTGTTCTGCTGAGTTCTGTGAGTAACTCTATCGGGTTACTGAATTTCAAAAAGGTTATGGGAGTCCCCAACTTTTAAACAGTAGGTCAGAAGCATAGATGAGCCCATGGAGTTTGTGACTGGCATCTGCAGTGAGGACAGTGTTGTGGGACTGAGCCCTGAATCAGGGTCTATGCTGACTCTGGGTGGTGTCAGAATTCAAGTGTTAGACAATGAGTTGATGTTGGAGAATTGTTGGTGTTCATCAAACTCTGCAGATTTGGTGCCAGAAGAAAAATAGCACAGACTTCTGGCCTGGAATGAAACTCTAGGTGTCTGGGAATGGGAGGCTCTGCTCTCCTCTACACAGGCTGTGACACTGCCCCTTGTTCTTTGATTTCAGATCTCCTCCCAGGGTGACAGAGGACTGAAAACTTAGAGATCTGATGACAAACCCCTTTTTGCGAAAGCTGCCAGCAGAGGATTTCCACCCACTCACAAACACTAGACATTGATGTGTCCACACCCCTCTCAGGACAAGGCACCACCCTCAGGAATTTTACCACAGCATTTTTGACCCTAGTGGTTTTTTTGGCCAAAAACCTACAAAAGTATCTACAAGTCTCCTGGCATATCTCTGTTTTCAGACACTGAATCTGCAGTAGCGACCTGTTTCTCCACCAGCCTAGGGTTGTCGACCACGTGTTCATAATCTTATCTCCCTGCACAGCCCCACCTGAGCCACTATCTATTGCGCAGACCAGTCTGTCCACCTGCATTGCAGTCTCTCTAACCCAGGGACTTTTTTTTCTTTTAACTTTTATTTTTGGTTGGTTCAGGGGTACACATGCAGGTTTGTTGTACAGCTAAAATTGTGTCATGGAAGTTTGGTGTGCAGATTATTTTGTCACTGCAGTACTAATCATAGCACTAAAAAGGTACTTTTTCTGACCCTTTTAGTTCTGCCACCCTCCATCCTCAACTAGGCCTCAGTGTCTTTTTTTCCCCTCTGTGTTCATTTGTTCTTGTTATTTAGCTCTTACTTATAAATAATAGCATGCATTTGGTTTTCTGTTTTGGTTTTCTTTTTTTTTTTTTTTTTTTTTTTTTTTTTTTCTGTTTCTGCATCAGTTTTCTAAGAATAGTGATCTCCAGCTTCATTCCATGTTGCTGCAAAGGACATAATCAGTTTTCTAATTATAATGATCTCCAGCTTTTTTTTGACATAATCTTTTTTTTGTTTTGTTTTGTTTTTTTGTTTTGTTTTATGGCCACACAGGATTTCATGATTTCATGATGTTTATGTACCATTATTTGTTTGTTTGTTTTGAGATGGAGTCTCGCTATGTCACTCATGCTGGAGTACAGTGGCATGATCTCAGTTCACTGCAACCTCCACCTCCCAGGTTCAAGCAGTTCTTCTGCCACTGCCTCCCGAGTAACAAGGATTACAGGTGTGTGCCACAACACCCAGCTAATTTTTGTATTTTTAGTATAGATGGGGTTTTACCATGTAGGCCAGGCTGGTCTCAAACTCCTGACTTCCGATGATCCGTCGCCTTGGCCTCCCAAAGTGTTGGGATTACAAGTGTGAGCCATTGCACCTGGCCCATATTTTGTTTTTATTAAGTTTTTTGTGTTTTGTTATATTTGGAGACAGGGTCTCACTCTTTTTCTCAGGCTGGAGTGCAGTGGTGTGGTCTTGGCTCACTAAAACCTCAACTTCTCAGGCTGAAGCTATCCGCTTCTACCTAAGCTTCCCAAGTAGCTAAGAATAAAGGCTTGTGCCACCATGCCTAGCTAATTTTTCTTTTTGTATTTTTTTTTTTTTTTTTTTATAGATGGGATTTTGCCATGTTGTCCATGCTGGTCTCAAACTCCTGAGCTCAGGCAATCCACCTGGCTCGGCCCCCAAAGTGCTGGATTACAGGCATGTGCCATCATATAACCATACCATATTTTGTTTATCCAGTCTACCAGTGATAGGCATTTAGGCTGATTCCATGTCTTTGCTATTGTGAATAGTGCTGCAATGAACGTGATTGTGCATGTGTCTTTGTGATAGAATCATCTGTATATTTTTAGGTATATACCCAATTGTGAGGTTACTGGGTCAAATGGTAATTTTGTTTTTAGTTTAGTGAGGAATCACCACACTGCTTTTCACAATGGTTGAATTATGATAATGGCCATTCTCACTGGTTTGAGATGATTTCTTGTTGTGGTTTTCTTTTGCATTTCTGTAATGATTAGTGATGAGCATTTTTTTATATGCTTGTTAGCCACATGTTTGTCTTCTTTTGAAGACAAGCATCTTCTTAATGTTTTTATCTTTTAAGTGAGGTTTTTTTTTTTCTTGTAAACTTGTTTTAGTTCCTAATGAATTCTGGATAGCAGACCTTTGTCAGAAGCATAGTTTGCAAGTATTTTCTATTATTCTGTAGGTTGTCACTTTACTGTGTTGATACTTTCCTTCGCTGTGAAAAAGATCATTAGTTTAATTAGGTCCCATTTGTCAATTTTTGCTTTTGTTGCAATTACTTTTGATATCTTCATTATCTTTGCCAGTTTCTATGTCTAGAATGGCACTTCTTACCTTCCTGGGGTTTCTTTTTTTATATACATAATTTTTCAGATTAACATTTAAGTCTTTCATTTACCTTGAGTTGATTTTTTTATATGGTGTTATAAAAGGATCCAATTTCAATCTGCTACATAGTGGTAGCTAGTTGTTCCAGTACCATTTATTAAATAGGAAGTTCTTCCCCCATTCCTGTTGTCACCTTTGTTGAAGATCAGATGGT
Source organism: Macaca thibetana thibetana (assembly GCF_024542745.1). Classification (NCBI taxonomy): domain Eukaryota; kingdom Metazoa; phylum Chordata; class Mammalia; order Primates; family Cercopithecidae; genus Macaca; species Macaca thibetana. The sequence continues at coordinate 624,722 of NC_065596.1, forward strand.
TTTAGGTGTGTGTCATTATTTCTGGGCTCCCTATTCTGTTGCATTGGTCTATGAGTTTGTTTTTGTACCAGTACCATGTTGCTTGGTTTACTGTAGCCCTGTTGTATAGTTTGAAGTCAGGTAATGTAATGCCTCCAACTTTGTTGTTTTTGCTTACGATTGCCTTGGCTATTCAGGCTCTTTTTTGGTTCCGTGTGAATTTTAAAATTGTTTTTTTAGTTCTGTTAAAAAATATTTTGGTGGTTTGATTAAATTAGCATTACATCTGTAAATGTATTTCAGCAGTATGACCGTTTTATGATAGTGATCTTTTTTATTCATGAGCATAAAGTGGTTTTCCATTTGTTTGTATCATCTCTGGCTTCTTTAAGCATTGTTTTGTAATTCTTGTCATAGAGATCTTTTCCCTTTCTGGTTATCTGTATTTCTAGATATGTTATTCTTTTCTGTGGCAGTTGTGAATGGGGTTGTGTTTTCCATTCAGATTTGGCCTAGATGTTTTTGATATATAGGGTTGCTACTAATTTTTGTACATTTCTTTTGTATCCTGAGACTTTACTCAAGTTGTCAGTTTAAAGAGCTTTTCTGCTTAGAGTATATGGGTTTCCAGATGTAGAATCATGTTGTTTGCAAATAGGGATAGTTTGACTTTCTCTCTTTTAGTTTGGATGCCTTTTATTTTTATCTTTTGCCTGATTGCTGTGGCTAAGACTTCCAATTTTATGTTGAATAGGAGTGTTGAGAGAAGACGTCCTTGTCTTGTGCCAGTTATCAAGAAGGAATGCTTCCAGGTTTTGTCCATTCAGTATGTTGGCTGTGAGTTTGTCATAGATAACTTACTATTTTGACGTATGTACCTTCAATGCCTAGTTTGTTGAGGGTTTTTAACGTGAAAAATGTTAAATTTTATTGAAAGCCTTTTGTGCATCTATTGAGATAGTCTTGTGGTTTCTCTCTTTAATTCTGTTTATGTGATGAATCACATTTATTGATTTGTGTATGTTGAACAAACCTTGAATCCCCAAAATAAACCGTAGTTTATCACAGCGGGTTAGCTTTTTGATAAGCTGCTGGATTTGGTTTGCCAGTAGTTTGTTGACGATTTCTTTTTTTTTTTTCTTTTTTTGAGATGGAGTCTTGCTGTGTCACCCAGGCCGGAGTGCAGTGGTGTGATCTTGGCTCACTGCAACTTCTGCCTCCCAGGTTCAAGTGATTCCCCTGTCTCAGCCTCTTGAGTAGCTGGCTTACAGTTGTGTGGTACCATACCCAGCTAATTTTTTTGTGTTTTTAGAAGTGATGGGGTTTAATCGTGTTGGCCAGGCTGGTCTTGAACTCCTGACCTCAGGTAATCAGCCCATCTTGGCCTCCCAAAGTGCTGGGATTACAGGTGTGAGCCACCAGGCCCAGCCGTTTGTTGAAGATTTTGGCATCAATGTTCATCAAGGATATTGGCCTGAAGTTGCCTTTTTTTTGTTTTGTTTTTTCTCTGATAGGTTTTGGTATCAGAATGATGCTGTTCTTACACAATGAGTTGGAGAGGAGTTTCTTCTTTTTAATTTTTTGATTTTGTTTTAGTAGAAATAATTTAATCTTTTGAAATTGTTTTAGTAGAAATAATATCAGCTTCTATTTGTACATCTGGTAGAATTCAGCTGTGAATATGTCTGGTCCTGAGCTTCATTTGATCGGTAGGTTATTTATTACTCTTTCAGTTTTTTGAGCTTATCTATCTATTTAGGGCTTTGATGTTTTTGTGTGTATTCAGTCTTGGGAGGATGTATTTGTTCCAGAATTTTTTCATTTCTTCTAGAGTTTTGTTTTGTTTTTTTTTATGTGCATAGTATGTTCATACAGACTTCAGTATATATATATATTTTTTTTATTTTATATTTGCTTACGTGCATAGTATATTCATAGACTTCAGTATATTTTTGTGGGGTCAGTGGTAATGTATCTTTTTCTCATTTCTAATTGTGTTTATTTGTATCTTCTTCATTAATCTAGCTAGTAGTTTATTTACCTTTTTTTAAAAAAATAGATTGAATGCCTGGATTTCTTGATCTTTTGTAGTTTTTCATGTCTAAATCTCCTTCAGTTCAGATCTGATTTTGGTTATTTCTTGTCTTTTGCTAGCTTAGCGGCTGATTTGCTTTTGCTGCTCTCAGTCTTTTGTTTATGTTGTCAGGTTGTTAAACTGAGATCTAACTTTTTGATGTGAGGATTTAATGCTATAAATTTTTTCTTGTAATACTGCCTTAGCTGTATTGCAGGGATTCTGGTATGTTGTATTTTTGTTCTTATTTGTTTCAAAAGACTTCTTGGTTTCTGCTTTAATTTCATTATTTACCAAAAGGTTATTCAAGTGTAGGCCATTTAATTTTTATTTAATTGTATGGTTTCCAGTTGTTTTATTGGTATTGAATTATATTTTTCTTAAGCTATAGTCTGTGTGTGTGGTTTGCATCATTTTGGGATTTTTGAATTTGCTGAGAATGGTTTTATTTCTGATTGTGTGGTCAATTTTAGAGTATGTGCCACGTGGTAATGAGAAGAATGTGTATTATGGTATTTTTAGATGAAGAGTTCTGTAGATGTCTATTAGGACTATTTGGTCAAGTGTTGAGTTCAGGTCCTAATATTGTTGTTAATTTTTTTCTTCAGTGATCTGTCCGTTAGTGCCTGTGAGATGTAGTCTCTGATTATTACTGTGTCAGATTCTAAGTCTCTTCATAGGTCTCTAAGAACTTGCTTTATTCATGTGAACCCATGGATTTTTTTATAACACCTTTCTCTCTTCTGCTTTCCCCCCCATAAACGTCCTTTCAAGTGCACACAGTGTGCAAAATTCAGATGTCCAAGAGTTCAAGAACTTGTCCAGAGACCTGGCTGTTTTAAGAGAAAATATAAATTTGCAACAAGAGGCTTTATTCTCATATGTAAAAATAAGGGAGGATAACTTGCTGATTTTTAAAAAAAGGTTTAGATTATGTGTATATATTTCTTCTGCTTTTTGAAATATATGTAAATCATATTAACAATGAAACAAACCTTTTGTCATTCTTTTTGACTCAGAATTGTCTTTATTTGGGACCTGAGATTCATTGCTTTCTTTTTGTCTTGGCAAAAGATTATTTTTTTTTTATCTTTATTCTTTAAACTAGACACAGATTTGTTCAGAGTAAACTTCATTTCAAGAGCATTAAAAAGTTGAGCACGAAGATCAGAATAAATTTAGCAATACAGAATAATATAGACTAAAAGATACTGAGTAAGTTCTTTGGCAGAAACCTGATTATCCAAGATGATTATTTGCAGGCTGACATACTTACACTGCAAAAGCCAGAAGAGTTCAGTGTATAAACTGAACAGTGGAGTCTGTTGTACTTGGGTTACTTCAGTACAGTTAGTGCAGTTATGTGTAGTGTTTGTAGACAACTTGCATTCATATAAATTAAACAGTATTTTCTACAATAGTATGAATATAAGGCCACAATGTTTACTTTGAATTCCTTAGTTTATTTTAATATTGTTATTCATACTTTTGAAATACAGTGTTTTAACTGAATTATAGTTCAGATAATTTTTTAAAATCTTACATACCTTATGACAAGTACATAAAATTAGTCATATATGTATATCTGATATCCAAAGAAATTTACCATTAAATTGTTACAGTAGATATTAGTCTGACATGCTTATTAATTTATCCAATAGTAATAATTATAGGTAAGCATAATTTTAGTGTCATATTTTACCAAATTAGTATGCTGCTATTACGGAACAAATAAACACAGGTGATATGGCTACCCAAAAACCATAATAGCTCTCCAGTTAGCTATGTTGCAAGCTCTAATATATTCTACTATATTAACACAGATTTCAATGTTTTATAAAAAAGTGCTGGTGGAAGCTGTCAGATATATTCCAATGTAGATCTCACATTCAATGGTTAGGAAATAAGAGAGCAGCAGAGATGGAAGATAAATCTTTTAAAATTCTGCTGAGAACTGGGCATGGTGGCTCATGCCTCTAATCCCAGGACTTTGGGAGGCCAAGGTGGGTGAATCACCTGAGGTCAGGAGTTTGAGACCAGCCTGGACAACATAGTGAAAACTTGTCTCTACCAAAAATACAAAATTAGCCGGGTGTGGTGGCACATGCCTGTAGTCCAGCTATTTGTGAGGCTCAGACAGGAGAATCACTTGAACCCAGGAGGCAAAGGTTGCAGTGAGCCAAAGATCACACCATTGCACTCCAACCTGGGCAACAAGAATGAAACTCCATCTCAAAAAAAAAAAAAAAAAAAATTCTGCTGAGAATATGCCCCCTTTATTCAATAATGCTCATGTTTCTCTTGCTGAGAGTAGCTATGCATTTCGGGTGTTTGGAGAGAAATTCTTGTTAGGGAGGTATTTTCTGGCTGACTTGATCAATTTTATATCCAATCTCAGTTTTTTCTTAAGACATTTTAACTTTTTTCTCTCAATATAATTTTTCTCAGAACAAGAGCTGTTTTTCTCTCGAATGCATTGCGTGTCTGTTTAGTATCCAATGGTATCTGTGAAAGATGTGGGCTGTCACAGTGAGAACTCTGAGAGCTATCTCTATCTGGAGTCATGCTAAAACCCAGCAGTATTTTTTCATGTCACCATTATAAATAAAAACTCAGGCTGAAACACTGCTCCTTTTTCTATTATTGTGAAGGTGCAATTCTACCCAGGAGGTCTGCAGACTCTCCTCCTGCTGCTCAGGCTTCACTCTCTGATGTGGCACCGGAGTGCTGCTGTGGCAATTGGGATTCAACTAAGATGTGAGTTTCCAACTGTGAGCCCTGTGCTGTGGGCCGTGCCTCAGTGGCAGATGGTAGGGGTCAAGAGAATACACTAGCCACCAGGAGAGGGAAACAGGAGTGCTCAAGCCCAATGCTCGGGAAGTAGAGAGCTATTACTTTAAAATTTAAATAGCCAAAAAGATAGCACCCGAATCAACAATTTTTTGTAGAAGAGTCAAAGCCTACCTTCACCAGACACTGGGGTTCAAGTTGCACAACTACCTCCAGTCATGAAGATGTGAAAAGTTTATTTTTTCATTGATTATAACCATTTAGCATACATGGATGGCCTTCCCAACTACCAGGTGAATTTAGGATGAACTATGTGTGACATGGTGCTGTAAATTCTACTTGTAGATGAATTATGGTGATTGTCTTTCTGTCTTTGCAATCTCTTGAGCAAATTGACTGTAATGCATGTCACATTCACATGTAATTGTATCATAAAACAGTTTTCTTTCTGTTCTGTTATTGTGGAGTTCCTTTGGGGCTAAAGAAAATTTTGCTTTTAATTATATTTTCCAAACCCAGTCTAGAATTACCAGACATAATGTAAACACATAAGGTACCAACTAAGCTTTACTCTAGATGGGCCTTTTTGGCTTCCAGTCAATGCACAATTGTGCAGTGAAGTGCATGCTGTCCCCTAAATATGCAGGTGGAATTGTGTCTCTGCCTACTTGGTATCTATCATCCTCTACAGTCACTTTTAGAGAGGCTAGACCAGATGTCTACAAACTTCGTAGGTCAGATATTAACCATTTTACCTCTTCTGATGACTTGTGTCTTCAGACTTGAAACTGATTCAGTGACCATCTGTCACCGAAACCCAATCAGTAAAATATGTGCATTGAGTAGACCTGTAGACATGAGAATCTCCATTTCTCCCTCCTTCCTCATGCTAAAATGCCCACAAATGTTCAGGTAACATTTACCTTGAATATTGCTGCTACTTTACCCATGCAGGGCCTGAATTTGCAGCTCCAAATTCTAAATCTAGGTCTTGAGAATTGAGACGGAAAAAACAAGTTTTTATCTGAGGAATGCAAGTCCTTTTAGGTATCAAACTCAGAGAGACATTAAAATGAGAGCACAGTCATGTTTCTCTCCCTTTGTTTTCAGCTATATATCTCTTGAAACTGTTCACTGTTGCCACAAGTAGCTATAAATTAAACTAATTCCACACTGGACACTACATTCCATATCCTTAACCTTGATGTATATCCAATCAATTATTAAAGTTATTTCTTTACATAAATAAGAATTTCTCACAACCAATTTTGTATCAGTGAGCACTCACTGTTTTTTTTTTTTTTTTTTTTTGCCTTTACAAATCCACTTGTAAGTGCTGCTAATCAAAGTGTAGGTTCCAGGCAACTTGAATATTTTGTCTCAAGTTAAAATCCTTAAGCTTGACCCAAATAAACTGTCTGCTTTTGTTCATGTCGTGTCAGCTTTTTTAAGGTTAACTATTATTTAGAATGTTCTAGAGCAGCCTCTATGAGGGAATCTCTCCTTTGATTTCACTTTACTTGCTGTAACACCCAAAAATGCAGAGTGAGGTTGATTTCACCTAGAATTTGCAAATAAGGTCTGGCTGACCTCTGCCTGGGATTTACAAGGCAGGGCCGGACTTTGGATTTAGAATTTATAGAAAACCAACAGGAGGCATTTTCTGCATTGTGAGATATCAACATAGACATTTTGAATTCCTCTTTTGAGAGTGTGGCTTTTTGACCTTTTCACATCTTTTTCATTAACTTGCCATAGTTATGTGAGAGGCTCCAGGGGTAAATAGAATCTGATGGCAGAATCTGTAAGTGTAAACAAGCATCTTAAGGCCACAAAGTATCCAGAGCCACGACCACAACTATACCTACCCTGTAAAATGTGATACTGGAGTAAAGTATTCTTGTCCTTCTACTTACCCAACAGCTAGCAAATCAGGACAGCTAGCAAATCAGGATGGATGACCCAGGTTCTGGAGTTCAACCAAGGCAGTTCCATTTTTTATTTAGAATCATCCTGAGTCTTCTGTGCCTGGCTTATCAGTGGACCATCAGCCCCAGGTCACTGGGAACCCTCTCACAATCACCTGTGAATCTTTGAGACATTTGAGAATGTCCAGAACAGAATTGTGTCAGGCTGACAAGAGTGATTAATTCTGCTTCTGTCCCAGTGTGAGAGAAATGAGTCATCCTGTGTTTGTTTTGCCCCTTACACAAGAAGTATCTTTGATTGGTACCCAGATGAGAGTTTTTCCAGTTCCCTGGTACTTGGGTAAAAAATCAGGAGGTCTGGAGGCTCAAACAGATAAACTAATTGCTTTCATTTCATATAGTCATTAAAAAAAATAGATGAAGCAGGCCAGGTGCAGTGGCTCATACCTGTCACCCCAGCACTTTGGGAAGCCAAGATGGGTGGATCATCTGAGATCAGGAGTTTGAGACCAGCCTGGCCAACATGGTGAAATCCTATCTCTACTAAAAATACCAAAAGTAGCTGGGTGTGGTGGCTCATGCCTGTAGGCTTGGCTACTTGCAAGGCTGAGGCAGGAGAATCTCTTGAACCTGGGAAGTGGAGGCTGCAGTAAGCCGAGATCCCATCTTTGCACTCCAGCCTGGGCAACAAAGTGAGACTTCATCTCAAAAAACAGAAAAAGAAAAGAAAAATAGATGAAGCAGTCATGGTTCCTACCATCCTGGCAGTTTTAGCCTAGACTAGCAACTGGAAATATGGTTGAAATATACATCAGATGGTGGGTACAGTAAATAGACGTGTGCAAAAAATTGGGGCTTTATTTGGGCCACTTTCTTTATACTGTGGCTTCTGATGTCTACACCTGAACTTAGAAGAGTCGTCATTATTATTTGTATTTATTTTAGCCTGCTAAGAATACTTTTCTTTTTTTTTATTTGAGACAGAGTCTCGCTCTGTCGCCCAGGCTGGAGTCCAGTGGCGCGATCTCGGCTCACGGCAAGCTCCTCCTCCCGGGTTCATGCTATTCTCCTGCCTCAGGTTTCTGAGTCGCCGGGACCACAGGCGCCTGCCACCACGCCCAGCTAATTTTTTTTTTTTTTTTTTTTTTTTTTTGTATTTTTAGTAGAGACAGGTTTCACCGTGTTAGTCAGGATGGTCTCGATTTCCTGACCTTGTGATCCACCCACCTCAGCCTCCCAAAGTGCTGGGATTCTAGGCGTGAGCCACCGCACCTGGCCAGAATACTTACTTTTCTTCTAAAAAAATTATTCTAGATAACCTTAAGGGATTTTTAAAAATTGCTTATTAGCATATAATATAAAATTTGCAGGGCAGTGGCAAAAAAGATTAAAATTATACAAACTCAGACTTAGGTTTACTTAAGTAAGCTTAAAAAAAATGAAATGAACTGACAATACCCCCCAGTGGCACAGAGAACTTAATTGTACATCGGCTGTACACTCTGCCCCAGCCCTGTTCATATTCACCCTTTTTAGAGTCCTTATTTATGTTTGGCTCTACCCTGGCGTCTTGCCTCACAGAACTGATTAGAAGAGATCAGAGTTTTGGGTCATGAATCCTGTTGCCTTTTTAGAGCTGCTGCTCAACATTTTCTGCAACCCAACAGATAAATGGGAAATATAAAGTATGTATTATAGGATCTTACTTTTCAAATTTTTTATTAAAACCAGTGCTTGCAGAAACATTATTTAGCAACTTGTTTTCTGTTCCTGCAGATCTAGTAGTTGATTCACAAGTCCCAAGAAAGTAAGTATAAACACAATAAAAATTTATCTAAATTGCATTAAACTCTTTCCATCTGTATCTCTTTCATCTGTCTATATTTACCTTTTATTCTTTGCATTTTTTGAAAAAATCAATGACAGATCAACAGAAATAGAAATAAAAATGCTGGGTCCTTTAAAGCCTTGGAATTATTGAACACGTAGTATCGACTCACAGGGTGTTATTAGGATTAAACCACATAATGTGCTATCACAGTGCTCTGTAACATCCTATTGAGCACATAGTACCTGCTTAATAAACATTGCATTAGTACATGTGCACATGTTGTTTTCCAAATGCAGACTTACTCAGAAATTGCTACCTTCTGTTTTCTCTGTAAACTTTAGAGTCAGCAAAGAATATAATACTTTAGAATGAAGAATGATTGTCTTCATTTGTACCAGAAGTATTTGTGTTGTGACAAGAGTGCTGGGTTATCAGCCCAGGCTTCTAATGAGTGTCACCTGGCCATTTTGCAGAACTCTCTTTACTTGTGCCCTGTCCATGGATTCTGTTTATTGTTCTGGTGGAAGCCACCATGTTATTTTAATTAAGTGGTTCATGTGACTCTAAGGTGAGGTCAGAATCAAGTATGAGGAATTCAAAATACATTCATGAGAGTTAAGTTCCATCTTTGCATTAAAGGGTGGTTCAAGAACCCGTTCTGTTTGGATTTGGTAGGGACAGGACAGCGTGGCCCATATTTCCAGTACTGTAGTGGAAATTGCTGGTGCCTGTGTCAGGGGATGGCTCCTGAGGACAAAATAAAAGTGTATTTTTATCTCTGTGGAGCTACTCATTGTTTCTCAATCTCTTCTCCTATAAAGGACAGAAATGGGTGGAGTTTCTCTGTCTTGGTTCTTCTGCCTGTGGATGTGGTGACAGCAGGTAGACCTGTGGTGCTGACACTTTTAAAGGCATGTTCTCAAGATGCAGGTATAATTTGCCCAGAGAATTTTATCTGAGAAATAATCCTAGAGAAGGAGGAGAAAGGGGAAAAAAATGGCCTTTTTTTTTTTTTTTTTCAGCTAAATATGTCTCAGATCAAGATCTGTGTCCACTCTGCTTCCTCCAGGAAACAAGTTTGGTACTTGCAAACCTGTACTTCTCTACTTGTGTTTTTCCTCCCTAATGAGTTTGTCTTTACTTTAAAAAATTCTTACAATAATCAAAGTCTCTGAAAAATATATTTTTCTATATACCAGAGCCTTCTCTACATTATGGCTTCTTATATGCCATGCAGAAATCTCACTATGAATTTATAATCTGCAATATTAAAAATGTCCCTTTGTGGCTGTTGAACATGGGAAGGTGTAGATACTCCAAATTCCTGTTGGGGAAAACCTGGGGTTTTTAGTGAAGACAGAGAACATGTAATGTTGAGGTTTCATCTGTGTTCTTTATTATGTCTATGCAGTATAGGATTAAGAAAATACCCATTGAAGCAGTATGGTATTTATTACCCAGAAAATTATAAAAAATTTGATAGGCGATAACTGCTCTTTACAGTGCTAAAGAAAGACTATTTAAAATCACTATTAAAAATTACAGAACATGGGAGATACCTGTATCTTGAACTTTCCATAAAACTAATGTTTCCTTATGGTAAAAATTCAGACTATAATTTACCTTTCAGGGGGCAGTATCTCAGCAGTAATGCTGTGTCCTTCTGGGTGCATCAGGACATTATAAAAGTTTGTTCTAATGTAGTTGATGTTAATAAATCACTTAGTTGATAAGCTCTCTGATACATGTTTTACTATAGAATTAATTATTTTTCTCTTCATTGTTAAGTATCTTTATGCAGCTGATGTGAACAAACCACCACATTTAATCTGGCAGCTGCCCTTCTTTCTTAGGTTTCCTTTGCATTTGTCTGTTTTTGGAAAATGAAGGCTCTCATCTTTATTTACAAACCAGAAAAACACAGGGTCATTCAATTACTGGATATTTGACAAAATAGTCTTTTTGGGCCAAAAACATTGGCATACTGATGAGCTTGTTAAAAATTCAGCAACTCAGACTTTATCCCTGATCTTCTGAAAAAAAAAAAAAAAAAATCTGCATTAACAGGATCTCCAGCTTATTGTACACATAAAAATTTGAGTGATAGCTTCTAACTCAACATGTCTATTCCATCTGAATAATATACAAAAGTATGTCCATCTGAAAAATACACACAATTCTTTTTTTTTTTTTTGAGATAGAGTTTCACTCTTGTTGTCCAGGCTGGAGGGCAATGGTGCGATCTCAGCTCACCGCAACCTCCGCCTCCTGGATTCAAACGATTTTCCTGCCTCAGCCTCCCAAGTAGCTAGAATTACAAGCACAAAGCACCATGCCCAGCTAATTTTGTGTTTTTAGTAGGGACGGGGTTTCTCCATGTTGGTCAGACTGGTCTCAAACTCCCGACCTCAGGTGATCTGCCCGCCTCTGCCTCCCAAAGTGCTGGGATTACAGGCATGAGCTACCATGCCCGGCACACGATTAATTCTGTATGATGTAAATGTAGCACTCAAAATTGTACATGTTAGTGTTTATGCCCTCAATTTTATACTTTATTGTCCAGAAAAATACACTATATACACTGGTGTTATGGATCTTATAACACTTTGTTTTCTCAGAGTTAGAGAATACATTAGAGAATATTTCTAGTTGAAAACTATTTTATTGAATTATTTCAGTCACTCTTAGAAGTCAGAACCAGCTCTGTTTACTCTCTCCATTTTACGTTGAGTCAAATTAAAAATTATGCCCATGACCACTTGGTAAATAAGTGTGTTTGTGTGTGTTTTCCAGGGATCATTGACATTTCGGGATGTGGCCATAGAATTCTCTGTGGAGGAGTGGCAATGCCTGGACACTGCACAGCAGAATTTATATAGGAATGTGATGTTAGAGAACTACAGAAACCTGGTCTTCCTGGGTGAGAATAACTTTAATACGCAATTCCTAGTATACGCGATAGGTTTCATTTTGCTGCGGACTTTATTGGCCTGAACAAAGGAGGTTGAATGCAGGAATAAAGACAAAGACGGCACCAGGGGACTCCTTGCTTCTAGTGAACAAGGGCCATGAACTTCTATAGCTCTTCATATTTATTGAGTAAAGGAGATAGGGAGAAGGGGGAGGTTGTGGTCAGCTGCTTGACTTAGTGACTGTATTCTTTGAACAGTACTCTCCAGATGTTCCAGTAGTTAACCTCAAGGAGGTAGTTAACCCAGTAGTTAACCCAGGGAGTGACTGTCCTCAGTGTACCTTCTGGCGGCATGAGCAGAAGCAAGTTTGCCCACATTCTGCATTCATGATAAACAATTTGCCGTTTGATTCATTCAAGTCCAGTGGAATGCTGAGTTGGTCACAGCCCTCAGGGTTTCGGCTCCCAACAGCATTGCTCTTCTTTTTTTTTTTTTTTTTTCAGTCTGCTTTCGCCCAGCCTCCCAACGGATCTCAGCTCACTGCAAGCTCCGCCTCCCGGGTTCACGCCATTGCTCTTTTGTACAGGCGCCGCCATTTCTTTTTGGTAAGTAGAGACGGGGTTTTTATGCTTCAGAGCATTTCTGTTTTCAAGTAATTTAAAATCATCACAGGGAGTTTTCCATAGAGAAAAAAATTTCAAGATGTTTCATCTTGACCTGAACTTACCACATTCTTGAGCTCCTCTCTGTCCTTCACTTTAGGTTAATGGTAATTTCAAAATTTTACTGGCATAAAATATTATTGCTCACACTTTAAAATCTAATTACCACCACCAATTTTTAATTCAGTAGTACCAGGTGATAAAAGTAAGAACCCACAAAATTAGAGTATTTTCTAAATATTTAGAAATTTCTGTTGTAATTTAGTATTTTGGGATAAATGTATTAGAATATTGTGTTAAATCCTCTTTACTGAGCACATTATTAAGTTGTTAATTGGAGAATATGAGCAAGAGGCATGTTACTTATTTTTAATAAAACAGGTATTGCTGTCCCTAAGCCAGACCTGATCATTTTTCTGGAGCAAGGAAAAGAGCCCTGGAATATGAAGAGACATGAGATGGCAGAAGAACCCCCAGGTAGGTGAGAGTGAATACAACAGACAACGTGGATGACAGGTCCAAAGTGAAGAAGAAAGCAAGTCCCTAAAGTGATATGGGAAGCAGTGTTCCAAAAGAAATAGTTTCTGGAAAGCCTAATTTTTATTTTTATTTTTAAATTTTCTCTCACACAGGGGCATCTTCTCTCTTTTGCTTTTAAAATATCTAAGAATTCTTCTTTCCCTTCAGTAATCTTCCTTCAAGTTTACAGTGACAGCCAAAGTACTGTTCATGGCATACAAGAGAGTGTGCAATCTGAGTTTTTTTTCGTTTTTGTTTTTGTGGACACACAGATGTTTGCATAATTTTAAGACACTCCACGTTAGACTATCTTTTAAGTTCTCTTTTTCCATCATCTCTGAAATGTGTGAGAGTAGTGATTTCTGTATTATTGGGTGTTTTTTGTTCATTTTTCTGCACATTTCATCCTGTTTTTATTATAGTCTTGAAATATAGTTTGAAATTATAAAGTATGATGTCCTTCTGCTTTTTTCTTTTTCTTCAAGATTGCTTTGGCTATTCACAGTTTCTTGTAGTTTCATGTAAATTTTATGATTGTATTTTTCATTACTGTGAAAAAAAACCACTGGAATATTGATAGAAAGTTTATTGAATCTAGAGATCACTTTGGATAATATGGTGTTTTAGCGTTTATTCTTTGAATCGATAGAGAAAATGTATTTAAATTTATTTGTGTTTTCTTATTTTTTCATTGATAAATCTTTCACTTGAAAAGTTTTTCAGTTCCTCGGTTAAATTTGTCCTCAGATATTTATTATTTTAGTGCTATTTTAAATAAGATTGTTTTCTTCCTCTATTTTATCAGATAGTTTAAGTGTATGGAATCATAACTTGTATGTTAATTTTATATTTTGCTAATTTACTGAGTGTATTTATTTGTTTTAAAAGGTTTTAATGTACTGTTTATGGTTTTTTTTATAGAGAACATTGCATGATCTACAAGCAGCAATGTTTTACTTGTCTTCAATTTCAATGACTTTAAAAATTTTTTGACTAATTTTTCTTCCACATACATCAAGTGCTGTGTTAAAATAGAAGCTTTGACGATGGGCACAATATACTTTTGCGTTGGTGTCTCAATTTGAAGGAGCAAACACCTCAAAGTTTTGATAAACTGGTTTCAGAGGGTAAAAATCTTCCTTTCTTGGGCCCCCAGGGTGATAGAATGCCCTCTGGGTTTGTAGTAGAGCGGGGTTGTAGCTTGGTCACAAGGCTGCTGGCTCTGCACTAGGGTCAGCTTATCATAAAGGACTTGGGTAGTTGTAATTCCCATTTTACTTTTGGACACAGTAAATATCCTTCAGGACTTTGCTCAGTAGGATAGATGCTAGGGCAGGTTTCTGCAGTCAGGTCTGCATATGGTGGGCTTTATATTAGGATGTGGATTAGTATGGCTTGTACTGAGTACCAGAGAGGATTTCTGAGGTCACTGTGGGTTTCTACATAGGCAGAACTGGCGATGAACTGTGGCTTAGGAAGCTGGAACTGAGTCATGGAACTGTTATTGGGACCAAGGTCTGCAGGCCTGCCAGCTTGGCTCTAAATGGGTATCTCTCCAGGCTTCTGGAAGACCAAGACCTCTCACAGACTGTGGCTGGGAGAAGTTTGGGATGCTTACAGAGTAAGTTCAAAATTCTCAGTGGGATGGAGTTGGGTGGGACATTTTCTGGTCTGTAGTCAAGAGCAGGGGTCCTGTAGTTTGCCACCTAAATGAAAGCTTGCCTTCTGAAAAGGGTGCTCCTCAATCTTGGGCTCAGCAAAGTTTCACAATTCCCTCCCTGGATCTCAAAGCTCTCTTAAAGGCACTTATTTCCGAGATGGGGTCTCACTGCATAACCCAGGTTGGTCGTAATATTTTGGCCTGAAGCAATTCTCCAACCTTACTGTACCATGTAGCTGTCATTACAGATACTAACCATGATGCCTGGTTCTCTCATTAAGACATTTTTGTCATGGATGACTGACAAACTTTCTTGCTGTTGGGGGTTAAGCAAATAGGGCACCTTTTTCTTTTTATCTGCTTCTAAGAGTGTAAATGCTTTCTATCTATCTATCTCTTACAATCTTTGTCTTTTTGTGGCTGACATTTCATTTTGCATAACGTTATCAAGATTTATCTTTATAATTGGTAGACTGTTTTCTGCTTTTTGAAAACTGAGTGATATTCCAGTATTTTTATATTTCAAATTGTATTTACTGAATGATTTGGTGACGGAAATTTGCATTGCCTTTACCTGTTAGCTTACAGTAATAATTATTGCTATGTAAATGACTCCTCATATGACCATACATGTTAAAGTATATATATATGGGTTGCATTCTATTTCATTAGTTTAATTTTCATCCTTATACCAGATTGTTTTAATTCTGTAGCTTTGTAACGTCTTTTGGCCGGAAATCAGGATTCTCCTGCCTCACTTTAGCTGGGACTACAGGCGCCCGCCACCTCGCCCGGCTAGTTTTTTATTATTTTTTTTTTTTTAGAGACGGGGTTTCACGTGTTAGCCAGGATGGTCTCGATCTCCTGACCTCCTGATCCGCCCGTCTTAGGCTTGAGCCACCGCGCCCGGCCTATTATTATTATTATTTTAAGATTGATGGGAACTTTATTGCCTTTGGGGTTCGATATACTTTTGGGGTTGCTGTTTCTGTTTCTTCAAAAATACAATGAGAAATTTGAAAAACATTTCATTAAATTTGTAGATTACATTGACCAGGATTGACCGGGATGAACATCTTTACAATATTAACTATTACAACCTTTACATAAGAGCGTGCTCGAGTGTTTTGTTAAATTCCCGTGTGTGTGTATATATATATATATGGGTTTTTTTTTTTTTTTTTTGAGACGGAGTCTTGCTCTATCTCCAGGCTGGAGTGCAGTGGCACGATCTCGGCTCACTGCAACCTCTGCCTCTGGGTTCAAGCGATTCCTTTGCCTCAGCCTCCTGAGTAGCTGGGACTACAGATGTGTGCCACCAAGCCTGGCTAGTTTTTCACATTTTAGTAGAGACAGGGTTTCACTATGTTGGTCAGAATGGTCTTGATCTCCTGACCTCGTGATCCACCTGCCTCGGCCTCCCAAAGTGCTGGGATAACAGACGTGAGCCACCATGCCTCACATTTTTTTTTTTTCCAGTTTCTGTCTATTATTGTTGTATACTTGCATTTGAGTTTAGTCATAGAAAATAATTCATAAAATTTCAGTTTTAAAAAATTTGGTAAGACTTCTTTTTTGGCCTAAGAGGTGGTCTATCAAGAAATATGTTGTATGAGCTATTGAGAAGGGTGTGTATCCTGATGTTGAGGAGTGCTCTCTATACCTCTGTCAGAAATATTTGTTTTATACCACCTTTAAGTAGTCTGTTTCCTTATTAATATTCTGTTTTGATTTTTTTTAATTATACTTTAAATTCTGGGGTACATGTGCAGAGCGTACAGGTTTGTTACATAGGTATGCACGTGCTCTGGTGGTTTGCTGTACCTATCAACCTGTTATCTACATTAGGTATATTTTTCCTAATGTTATTCATCCACTAGCCTCCCACCCCACCACAGGCCCCGGTGTGTGATGTTCCCCTTCCTGTGTCCCTGTGTTGTCGTTGTTCAACTCCCACTTATGAGTGAGAACATGCTGTGTTTGGTTTTCTGTTCTTGTGTTAGTTTGCTGAGAATGATGGTTTCCAGCTTTATCCATGTCTCTGCAAAGGACATGAACTCATCCTTTTTTATGGCTGCATACTGTTACGTGGTGTGTATGTGCCACATTTTCTTTATCCAGTCTATTACTAATGGGCATTTGGGTGGGTTCCAAATCTTTGCTATTGTGAATAGTGCTGCAATAAACGTATGTGTGCATGTGTCTTTATAGTAGAATGATTTATAATTTTTTGGGTACCCAGTAATAGAATTGCTGAGTCAAATGGTATTTCTAGTTCTGGATCCTTGAGGAATTGCCACATTGTCTTCCACAATCGCTGAACTAATTTACACTCCAACCAACAGTGTAAAAAGCATTCGTACTTCTCCACATCTTCTCGAGCATCTGTTATTTCCTGACTTTTTAATGATCACCATTCTAACTGGGATGAAATGGTATCTCATTGTGGTTTTCATTTGCATTTCTCTAATGACCCGTGATGATGAGCTTTTTTTCATATGTTTGTTGGCCACATAAATATCTTTTTTTGAGAAGTATCTGTTCATATCCTTTGCCCACTTTTTGATTTTTTTTTTTTTTTTTCTTGTAAATTTGTTTAAGTTCTTTATAGATCCTGGATATTAGCCCTTTGTCAGATGGATATATTGGAAAATTTTTCTCCCATTCTGTAGGTTGCCTGTTCACTCTGATAGTTTCTTTTGCTGTGCAGAAGCTCTTTAGTTTAATTAGGTCCCATTTGTCAATTTGGCTTTTGTTGCCATTGCTTTTGGTGTTTTAGTTATGAAGTCTTTGCCCATGCCTGTGTCCTGAATGGCGTTGTCCAGGTTTTCTTTTAGGGTTTTTATGGTTTGAGGTGTTACATTTAAGTCTGTAATCCATCTTGAGTTAATTTTTCTATAAGGTATAAGGAAGGGGTCCAGTTTCAGGTTTCTGAATATGGCTAGCCAGTTTTTTCAACACGATTTATTAAATAGGGAATTCTTTCCCCATTGCTTGTTTTTTTCAGGTTTGTCAAAGATCAGATGGTTGTAGATGTGTGATGTTATTTCTGAGGCCTCTGTTCTGTTCCATTGATCTGTATATCTGTTTTGATACCAGTACCATACTGTTTTGGTTACTGTAGCCTTGTAATATAGTTTGAAGTCAGGTAGCATGATGCCTCCAGCTTTGTTCTTTTTGCTTAGGATTGTCTTGGCTATATGAGCTTTTTTTCTGGTTCCATATTAAATTCAGTTTTTTCAAAATCTGTGAAGAAAGTTAGTGGTAGCTTGATGGGGATAGCATTGAATCTAGAAATCACTTTGGGCAGTATGGCCATTTTCACGATATCAGTTCTTCCTATCCATGAGCATGGAATGGTCTTCCATTTGTTTGTGTCCTCTCTTACTTTCTTGAGCAGTGGTTTGTAGTTGTCCCTGAAGAGGTCCTTCACATCCCTTGGTGGTTGTATTTCTAGGTATTTTATTCTCTTTGTAGCAATTGTGAATGGGAGCTCAGTCATGATTTGACTCTCTATTTGACTCAGGCTCTCTCTCTATTATTGGTGTATAGGAATGCTTGTGATTTTTGCACATTGATTTTATATCCTGAGAGTTTGCTGAAGTTGCTTATCAGCTTAAAGAGATTTTGGGCTGAGACAATGGGGTTTTCTAAATATACAATCATGTCATTTGCAAACAGAGAGAATTTGGCTTCCTCTTTTCCTATTTGAATACCCATTATTTCTTTTTCTTGCCTGATTGCCCTCATGAGAACTTCTAATACTATGCTGAATGGGAGTGGTGAGATTTAATTTAACATCCAAGTTAAATTAATCCTCCTCACCACGGATACCCCCCTCACTTAGGTGTCCCTTGTTCACCATCCTCCATGAAATCAATATCCCGCACAAGAGTGCTACTCTCCTCGCTCCGGGCCCATAAATCGTGGGGGTAGCTATAATGAACTGTATCCGGCATCTGGTTGTTTACCTCAGGGCCATATAACTAAGATCGCCCACACGTTCCCCTTAAATAAGACATCTCGATGGATCACGGGTCTATCACCCTATTAACCAGTCACGGGAGCTCTCCATGCATTTGGTATCTTTTATCTCTGGTCTGCACGCGACCCCATCGCAGAAAGCTGGTCCCACCACAACACGTCCCGCAGAACCTGTCTTTGATTCCTAGTCCATGCCATTATTAATCGCACCTACGTTCAATATCCTAGCCCCACATAAGTTTTACAAGGTGTTATTTAATTCATGCTTGTAGGACATACCAATAATTACCATGTAATCCATTTTCAATCACACTGCAAATAATGCAGGAAACTATCAACAAACCCCCCCACCCCCATCTCTGACTTCTCCAAAAATTTACTCTTGCCAAACCCCAAAAACAAAAGCTTTCACACACCTAGCCAGAGATCGCGTTTTCATCTTTTAGGTGTGCACAACTTCAACTGCCATTTCCTCAACTAACACAAAATTACTTCACTTTACCCCTCTTAACTTCATCCCACTCCTTCTCTTTCCTACTTCCTTGCTCTCATGCACTTGTTCACTACTAAATATGGGCCCTCATTGTCACAACCCGAAAGACAGCACCTCACAACTATACTTCTCTCCGTGCTTATGTAGCTTAATTCACCTAAAGCAAGACACTGAAAATGTCTAGACGGACTTGCACACCCCATGAGCAAATAGGTTTGGTCCTGGCCTTTCTATTAGCTCTTAGCAAGATTACACATGCAAGCATCCCTGCCCCAGTGAAGACACCCGAGAAATCACTACGATCATATGGAGTAAGTATCAAGCACGCACAATGCAGCTCAAGACACTTTGCTCAGCCACACCCCCACGGGAGACAGCAGTGACAAACCTTTAGCAATAAATGAAAGTTTAACTAAGCTATGCTACAATCTAGGGTTGGTCAATTTCGTGCCAGCCACCGCGGCCATACGATTAACCCAAGCTAATAAAAACCGGCGTAAAGGGTGTTTTAGATCTAGTCAAATAAAGCTAAACTCCATCTAAATTGTAAAACCTTAGCTGATGTAAAATAAACTACGAAAGTGGCTTTAAAATTTCTGAACACACAATAGCTAAGACTCAAACTGGGATTAGAGACCCCACTATGCTTAGCCCTAAACTTCAATAGTTAGAACAACAAAAGATTTATGGGTAGAGGTGACAAGCCTACCAAGCCTGGTGATAGCTGGTTATCCAAGATAGAATTTTAGTTCAACCTTAAGTTTACCTGTAGAACTACCCAATCCCCCTGTAAACTTAATTGTTAGTCTAAAGAGGGACAGCTCTTCAGACATCAGGAAAAAACCTTGTATAGAGAGTAAAAAATCTGACCTCCATAGTTGGCCCAAAAGCAGCCATCAATTAAGAAAGCATTCAAGCTCAACATCAATTATATAAAAATTCCAAACACACCACTAAACTCCTTATTCCACATTGGATTAATCTATCATTTCATAGAAGCAACAATGCTAATATAAGTAACATGAACATTTTCTCCGCCGCATAAGCCTAAATCAGACTGAAAAACTTCACCGATGCTTAACAGCCTAACACTAACAAACAGAAACAAGTCAGTATTACTCACACTGTTAACCCGACACAGGCATGCTTTAAGGAAAGGTTAAAAAAAGTAAAAGGAACTCAGCAAACTTAACCCCGCCTGTTTACCAAAAACATCACCTCTAGCATTACCAGTATTAGAGGCACTGCCTGCCCGGTGACACATACTCAACGGCCGTGGTACCCTGACCGTGCAAAGGTAGCATAATCACTTGTTCCTTAAATGGGGACTCGCATGAATGGCATCACGAGGGTTCAACTGTCTCTTACTTTCAACCAGTGAAATTGACCTGTCCGTGAAGAGGCGGACATGAAACAATAAGACGAGAAGACCCTATGGAGCTTTAATTTATTAATGCAATCAAAACTATACAAATCCATGGACCCTTACACCACCACACCTGCATTAAAAATTTTGGTTGGGGTGACCTCGGAGCATAACTAAACCTCCGAACAGCCTACGCTAAGACTACACAAGCCAAAGCGAACCAGCACCTGTAATTGACCCAATGACTTGACCAACGGAACAAGTTACCCTAGGGATAACAGCGCAATCCTATTCCAGAGTCCATATCGACAATAGGGTTTACGACCTCGATGTTGGATCAGGACATCCTAATGGTGCAGCAGCTATCAAGGGTTCGTTTGTTCAACGATTAAAGTCCTACGTGATCTGAGTTCAGACCGGAGTAATCCAGGTTGGTTTCTATCTATTCTATATTTCTCCCTGTACGAAAGGACAAGAGAAATAAGGCCCACTTCATAAAGTGCCCTCATTCCATAGATGACCTAATCTCAATCTAACAAAATAACACCAACCCAACCCAAAAACAGGGTTTGTTAAGATGGCAGAGCCCGGCAATTGCATAAAACTTAAAACTTTACAATCAGAGGTTCAACTCCTCTTCTTAACACCATGTCAACAACAAATCTCCTACTCCTTATTATATCCGTAATGGCCGCCATAGCATTCCTCACACTCATTGAACGAAAATTACTGGGCCACATACAACTACGCAAAGGACCAAACACCATTGGCCCCTACGGGTTGCTACAACTTTTCGCTGACGCCATAAAACTATTCACCGAAGAACCCTTAAAACCTTCAACATCTACCACCATTCTCTACATTACCGCACCAGCCTTGGCCTTTTCCATTGCTCTTCTCCTATGAACTCCCCTTCCCATACCCCATCCATGAATTAACTTCAATCTAGGACTTTTATTTATTCTAGCCACATCTAGTCTAACTGTCTACTCCATTTTATGATCAGGATGGGCATCAAACTCAAACTATGCACTAATCGGAGCACTATGAGCTGTCGCCCAAACAATCTCATATGAAGTCACTCTTGCTATTATTCTCTTATCAGTCTTACTAATAAGCGGCTCATTTAATCTTCTCATACTTATCACAACACAAGAACACCTCTGACTCCTCCTACCATCATGACCCCTAGCCATAATATGATTCACCTCCACATTAGCTGAAACAAACCGAGCTCCTTTCGACCTCATAGAAGGCAAATCGGAACTAGTCTCAGGCTTTAACATTGAATATGCCGCAGGCCCATTCACCCTGTTCTTCATGGCTGAGTACATAAATATCATTATAATAAATGCCCTAATAACCACAATCTTCCTAGGCACATTATACTCTATTAATTCCCCAGAACTATTTACAACGTGCTTTACCACCAAAACACTTCTTCTAACCTCATTATTTTTATGAATCCGAACAGCATATCCTCGATTCCGCCATGATCAACTTATACACTTACTATGAAAAAATTTCCTCCCACTTACACTAGCTCTTCTCATATGATATATCTCAACACCTGTTGCAATCTCCAGTATTCCTCCGCAAACCTAGAAATATGTCTGACAAAAGAGTTACTTTGATAGAGTAAATGATAGAGGCCCTAATCCTCTTATTTCTAGGATTATAGGTATCGAACCTACCCCTGAGAACCCAAATTTCTCCATGCTACCTACCACACTCCATCCTAAGTAAGGTCAGCTAAATAAGCTATTGGGCCCATACCCCGAAAATGTTGGTTATACCCTTCCCGTACTAATTAACCCACTAGCCCAACTTATTGTCTACCTCACCATAATCACAGGCACTCTCATTACAACGCTAAGCTCACACTGATTCCTCGCCTGAGCAGGCCTAGAAATAAATATACTAGATTTCATCCCAATTCTAATCAAAAAAAAACAAACCCCCGTTCTACAGAAGCCGCTATTAAATATTTCCTAATACAATCCACCGCATCTATAATCCTCATAATAGCAATGATCTCCAACAACCTACTCTCCAGATGCTGAACCACAACAGACAACATCAACCAACTTTCATCTCTAGCCATGACAACAGCCCTAGCCATAAAATTAGGAATAGCCCCCTTCCACTTTTGAATCCCAGAAGTCACCCAAGGGACATCTTTAATTTCTGGCCTGCTCCTCCTCACATGACAAAAACTAGCTCCCATCTCAATTATATACCAAATACATTCTTCAACCAATACAGATATTCTCCTGACCCTCTCTACTCTATCTGTTATAATAGGCAGCTGAGGAGGCCTTAACCAAACACAACTACGCAAAATCATGGCATATTCTTCAATTACTCACACAGGCTGAATAATAACACTAACCTACAACCCAAATATCACAATCTATTACCTAACCATATACACTATTATGACAACTACGGCATTCCTAACTCTCAACCTAAACTCAAATACCACAACTCTTATACTATCCTGCACTTGAAACAAACTAACCTGACTAATACCATTGATATCAACCACCCTCCTATCCATGGGAGGCTTACCCCCACTAATCTGTTTCCTACCCAAATGAATTACCATTCAAGAACTTGCAAAAAGCAATAACTTCATCATCCCCTCCATTATAATTACCATAACCCTACTCAACTTATACTTTTATATACGCCTAATTTATACCACCTCCATAACAATACTCCCTACATCCAACAATACAAAAATAAAATGACAATTCGAAAATACAAAACCCATACTCCTCATCCCCCCACTCATTATCCTCACCACCCTCCTCTTACCAATTTCTCCACTAACCCTAGTCATCCTCTAGAAATTTAGGTGAAGTAAGACCAAGGACCTTCAAAGCCCTCAGTAAGTTAAACCACGCTTAATTTCTGAAATATATAAGGACTGCAGATTCTATTCCACATCAAATGAATGCAAATCAATTACTTTAATTAAGCTAAGCCCTTACTAGATTAATGGGACTCAAACCCATAAAATTTTAGTTAACAGCTAAATACTCTAACCACTGGCTTTAATCTACTTCTCCCGCCGCAGGGAAAAAAGGCGGGAGAAGCCCCGGCAGAAATTAACTGCTCCCTTGAATTTGCAATTCAACATGAAAATCACCTCAGAGCTGGTAAAAAGAGAACTTTAATCTCTGTCTTTAGGTTTACAGCCTAATGCTTACTCAGCCATTCTACCCCCCTCCCCCACCTATGTTCGCCTACCGTTGGCTGTTCTCAACAAACCACAAAGATATTGGAACCCTTTACCTACTGTTCGGCACATGGGCTGGGATCATAGGCACAGCTCGAAGCCTTCTTGTTCGAGCTGAACTGGGTCAACCAGGCAGCCTATTAGGCAACGACCATATCTACAATGTTATCGTTACAGCCCATGCGTTTGTCATAATTTTCTTTATAGTTATACCCATCATAATCGGAGGTTTCGGAAACTGATTAGTACCACTAATAATTGGTGCCCCCGACATGGCTTTCCCCCGCCTAAACAATATGAGTTTTTGACTTCTCCCCCCTTCCTTTCTACTGTTACTGGCATCTGCGGCAGTAGAAGCCAGTGCTGGGACAGGTTGAAGAGTTTATCCTCCTTTAGCAGGAAATTTCTCCCACCCAGGAGCTTCCGTAGATCTAACTATCTTCTCACTTCACCTAGCAGGCATCTCCTCCATCCTAGGGGCTATAAACTTCATTACCACTATTATCAACATAAAACCCCCTGCAATATCTCAATATCAAACCCCCTTATTCATCTGGTCAGTGTTAATCACAGCCATCCTTTTACTCCTCTCTCTACCAGTACTAGCTGCCGGCATTACTATATTACTAACAGACCGTAATCTAAATACCACTTTCTTTGATCCTGCCAGAGGGGGGGGATCCTATCTTGTATCAACATCTATTCTGATTTTTCGGCCACCCCGAAGTCTATATCCTCATTCTACCTGGATTTGGGATAATCTCTCATATTGTGACATATTACTCCAGAAAAAAAGAGCCATTTGGCTACATAGGTATAGTTTGAGCTATAATGTCAATCGGGTTTTTAGGCTTTATTGTATGAGCCCATCATATATTTGCAGTAGGAATAGATAGACACACGAGCCTACTTCACTTCCGCCACTATAATTATTGCAATTCCCACTGGCATTAAAGTCTTCAGCTGACTTGCCACGCTTCACGGAGGCAATATCAAATGATCTCCCGCAATACTTTGAGCTCTAGGCTTTATTTTTCTCTTTACCATAGGGGGCTTAACTGGTATCGTGTTAGCAAACTCATCATTAGACATTGTACTACACGATACGTACTATGTTGTTGCACACTTTCACTATGTACTATCGATAGGAGCTGTATTTGCTATCATAGGAGGCTTCATTCATTGATTCCCCTTATTTTCAGGCTATACTCTAGACCAAACTTATGCCAAAGCCCACTTCACCATCATATTTGTAGGTGTAAATTTAACCTTCTTCCCACAACATTTCCTCGCCGTATCCGGAATACCCCGACGCTACTCTGACTACCCCGATGCCTATACCAGATGAAATATCTCATCCATAGGCTCCTTCATTTCCCTAGTAGCAGTAATACTAATAATCTACATAACCTGAGAAGCCTTCGCCTCAAAACGTAAAGTCTCATTAATTGAACAGCCCTCTACCAACCTAGAGTGACTGCATGGTTGCCCTCCACCCTACCATACATTTGAAGAACCAACCTACATTAAACTAAACGAAAAAGGAAAGAATTGAACCTCCTAAAACTGGTTTCAAGCCAGCCCTGTGACCTCCACAACTTTTTCAATAAGATATTAGAAAAACTATTTCATAGCTTTGTCAAAGCTAAATCATAGGTTAAACCCTATATATCTTATATGGCTCACTCAGTTCAACTAGGCCTACAAGATGCTATATCCCCTATCATAGAAGAATTAATTGCTTTTCATGACCACACTTTTATAATTGTATCCTTAATTAGCTTTCTAGTCCTATATGCCCTGTCTTCAGCTCTCACAACAAAACTAACCAACACCAATATCACGGACGCCCAAGAAATAGAAACCATTTGAACCATCTTACCCGCAATCATTTTAATCTTAATTGCTCTTCCATCCCTGCACATCCTATATCTAACAGACGAGATCAACAACCCCTCTTTTACTATTAAATCAATTGGACACCAATGATACTGAACCTACGAATACACAGATTACGGAGGATTAATCTTTAACTCTTATATACTCCCCCCATTGTTCTTAAACCCAAGAGACCTTCGACTTCTAGAAGTTGACAACCGAGTAGTTCTCCCAATTGAAGCCCCTGTCCGAATAATAATTACATCTCAAGACGTCCTACACTCATGAACAATTCCTACTCTAGGCCTAAAAACAGATGCAGTTCCTGGACGCCTGAATCAAACCACATTCACCGCTACACGACCAGGTGTATACTATGGACAATGCTCAGAAATCTGCGGTGCTAACCACAGCTTCATACCCATTGTCACAGAATTGATTCCACTAAAAATTTTTGAGATAGGGCCTGTATTTACCCTATAGACCCCCCCCCACATCTCACTCCATAACTCTCTGCAAAATATTCTTATAATACACTGTACAGCTATCCTAGCATTAACCTTTTAAGTTAAAGATCGAGAGAAATACCCTCTCTGCAGTGAAATGCCTCAACTAGATACATCCGTATGGTTTACTATCATCATAACTATACTCCCCACACTATTTCTTATTATACAATTAAAACTACTAAACACAAACTACTACCCACCTCCCCTACAAAAGAATCCCAATACACAAACCTACAATAACCCCTGACAATTGAAATGAACGAAAATCTATTTGCCCCATTTACCTCTCCAACAATCCTAGGCCAACCTGCTGCAGTACTCATCATTTTACTCCCCGCGCTACTATTTCCAACCTCCAAACACCTTATTAATAATCGACTAATTACCATCCAACAAAACCTAATCCAACTAACCCTAAAACAAATAATAATATCCCATAATACCAAAGGACAAACCTGGTCCCTAATACTAACATCTTTAATTATTTTTATCTCAATAACCAATCTTCTCGGACTTCTACCCTACTCATTTACACTCACCACCCAACTATCTATAAACCTAGCCATAGCAATTCCCCTATGAGCAGGGACAGTAATCATAGGCCTTCACTTCAAAACTAAAAGCTCTCTGGCCCACTTCCTACCACAAGGCACACCCACTCCCCTTATTCCTATACTAGTAATTATTGAAACAATCAGTCTATTTATGCAACCAGTTGCCCTAGCCGTACGCTTAACCGCCAGTATCACAGCTGGCCATCTACTAATGCACCTAATAGGAAGTGCTGCACTAACATTATCAACCATCAACCTCCCTATCACCTCACTAATCTATGCACTTCTAGTACTATTGACCATTCTAGAAATCGCAGTGGCCCTAATCCAAGCCTATGTCTTCACACTATTAATCATCCTTTATCTACGTGATAACACTTAATGACCCACCAATCTCATGCCTATCACATAGTTAAACCTAGCCCCTGACCACTAACAGGGGCTCTCTCAGCCCTGTTAACAACATCAGGCTTAATTATATGATTTCACTTTTACTCCACCACTCTACTAATGCTAGGCCTACTAACCAACGTGTTAACCATATACCAATGATGGCGTGACATTATTCGAGAAAGCACCTACCAAGGCCACCATACAATACCTGTCCAAAAAAGCCTTCGTTATGGAATAGTCCTTTTTATCATCTCAGAAATCCTCTTCTTCACCGGTTTCTTCTGAGCATTCTACCACTCGAGCCTTGTTCCCACCCCACACCTAGGAGGACACTGACCACCAAAGGAATTACTCCCCTAAATCCCCTAGAAATGCCCCTTTTAAACACCTCCTGTACTACTTGCATCAGGAGTTACAATCACCTGGGCCCACCACAGCCTAATAGAAAGTAATCGAAAACAAACAATCCAAGCTTTACTCATTACAATCCTACTAGGCATCTACTTCACCCTACTACAAATTTCAGAGTACTTTGAAGCGCCCTTCACTATTTCCGATGGTATCTATGGCTCAGCATTCTTTATCACCACAGGCTTCCACGGACTTCACGTCATCATCGGATCTACATTCCTTATTACCTGCCTTATCTGTCAACTATTATACCACTTCACATCAAACCACCATTTTGGATTCGAAGCCGCTGCTTGATATTGACACTTTGTAGATGTGGTCTGATTATTCCTTTATATCTCTATCTACTGATGAGGATCCTACTCTTTTAG
Source organism: Macaca thibetana thibetana (assembly GCF_024542745.1). NCBI lineage: Eukaryota > Metazoa > Chordata > Mammalia > Primates > Cercopithecidae > Macaca > Macaca thibetana. The sequence goes on from NC_065596.1 coordinate 652,280, forward strand.
TATAATTAGTACAGTTGACTTCCAATCAGCTAGTTTCGATACTATTCGAAAAAGAGTAATTAACCTAGCATTAGCACTGACAATTAATACCCTTCTGACCCTCCTACTAATAATTATCATATTCTGACTACCCCAGCTGAACTCTTATGCAGAAAAAACCGATCCTTACGAATGTGGCTTTGACCCACTAAACCCTGCCCGCATTCCCTTCTCCATAAAATTTTTCTTAGTCGCCATTACCTTCCTACTATTTGACCTAGAAATTGCCCTACTACTACCCCTACCATGAGCTCTCCAAACAACAGATCTTCCAACCATGCTTAAATCATCAGTTACACTAATTATTGTCCTAACCCTAAGCCTAGCCTATGAATGAACTCAAAAAGGACTGGATTGAACTGAATTGGTAAGTAGTTTAAACAAAACAAATGATTTCGACTCATTAGATTATGATAACCATACTAACCAAATGCCTTTCATCTATATAAGTGTTACACTAGCATTTATAATCTCACTCCTAGGTATGTTAACCTATCGCTCACATCTAATATCCTCCCTATTATGCCTAGAAGGAATATTATCATCACTGTTTATTATAAGTACTCTTATAGCTTTAAACATGCACTCCTTACTAGCTAACATTATACCCATCGCCTTACTAGTATTTGCTGCTTGCGAAGCAGCAGTCGGTCTTGCCCTACTAATCTCAATCTCTAACACATATGGTCTAGACTATATCCACAACCTAAATTTACTTCATTGTTAAAAATAGTTATCCCCACAATTATACTACTACCAACAACGTGATTTTCCAAAAATAGCATAATCTGAATTAACCTTACCGTACATAGCCTAACCATCAGTATTATCCCCTTATTATTTTTCAACCAAACCAGCAACAATCTCCTCAACTACTCAATCCATTTATCTTCCGACCCTCTAACGACACCTCTCCTAATATTAACTGCCTGACTCCTGCCCCTTATAATTACAGCAAGCCAATATCACTTACATAATGAATCCCCCTCACGAAAAAATTCTCTCTCTCCATGTTAATTTTCCTACAAATCTCTCTAATTCTAACATTCATAGCCACAGAACTATTCATATTTTATATTCCATTCGAAACCAGTCTCATTCCTACCCTAATCATCATCATCCGATGAGGCAGCCAAGCAGAACGCCTTAACGCAGGCACATATTTCCTATTCTATACACTAACTGGCTCTCTCCCCCTACTCATTATGTTAATCTATACCTATAATAGTTTGGGTTCACTAAACATCATGCTACTCACGCTCATGGCTCAAAAACTAACAACCACTTGATCCCACAATCTTACCTGACTAGCATGCATAATAGCCTTCATAGTAAAAATACCCCTGTACGGCTTACACTTATGACTCCCCAAAGCCCATGTTGAAGCCCCCATTGCTGGATCAATAGTCCTTGCCGCAGTACTCCTAAAACTAGGTGGCTACGGCATGATACGACTCACCTCTATCCTTAACCCTACAACAGAACATATAACCTACCCCTTCCTTATACTATCCCTATGGGGCATAATCATAACAAGCTCTACCTGTCTTCGACAGACAGACCTAAAATCACTCATCGCATACTCCTCCATAAGCCACATAGCCCTAGTAATCATAGCCTCCCTCATTCAAACCCCCTGAAGCTTCATTGGTGCAACTGTTCTTATAATCACCCACGGACTCACCTCATCCATATTATTTTGCCTAGCAAACTCAAACTATGAACGAACCCACAGCCGCATTATACTACTTTCCCGAGGACTCCAAATACTATTTCCATTAATAACCTTTTGATGATTTGCAGCAAACCTTACCAACATCGCCCTACCCCCCTACTATTAACCTAGTAGGAGAACTCCTTGTAATAATAACCTCATTCTCCTGATCATACATCACCATTACGCTTACAGGACTTAATATGCTAATTACAGCCCTCTACTCCCTCTATATATTTACCACAACACAACGAGGAATACTTACATATCACACTACTAATATAAAACCTTCCTTTACACGAGAAAACATACTAATATTCATACACCTTTCCCCTATTATACTCCTGTCCCTTAACCCTAATGTTATTCTAGTTTTCACCTCCTGTAAATATAGTTTAGCCAAAACATTAGATTGTGGATCTAACCATAGAGGCCTGCCACTTCTTATTTACCGAGAAAGCTAGCAAGGGCTGCTAACCCATGTCTCCGTTTTTAATAAATACGGCTTTCCCAACTTTTGAAGGATTACAGTTATCCATTGGCCTTAGGAACCAAAAACATCGGTGCAACTCCAAATAAAAGTAACAACCATGTACACCTCCATTACCATAACAATCCTAACCACTCTAATTCTACCAATTGCTATTACCTTTATTAATCCCAACAAAAAGCACCTATACCCATACTACGGAAAAACAACTATGATATATTCTTTCACCATTAGCCATCTCCCCATAATCTTGTATATTCTCCTGGACCAAGAAGCAATTATCTCAAACTGACATTGAATAACAATCCAAACATTAGAATTAACACTAAGCTTCAAATTTGATTACTTCTCCATAATATTTATCCCAATTGCACTATTCATTACTTGATCTATTATAGAATTCTCACTATGATATATAAGTTCAGACCCAAACATTAATCAATTCTTTAAGTACCTTCTCACATTTCTCATCACCATACTAATTTTAATCACTGCCAACAACCTCTTTCAACTTTTCATTGGCTGAGAAGGCATAGGAATTATATCCTTCTTATTAATTAGCTGATGGTACGCTCGAATAGAAGCCAACACAGCAGCCACTCAGGCAATCTTATACAACCGTATTGGCGATATCGGCTTTATCCTAAGCATAACATGGTTCATCCTACATTACAACTCATGAGACTTTCAACAAATGTTTATCCTAAACCCCAACCCAAGTCTTCTCCCACTAATAGGTATTCTCCTGGCAGCAACAGGAAAATCAGCCCAATTTGGTCTTCACTCTTGACTACCTTCCACCATAGAAGGCCCAACACCAGTCCTCAGCTCTACTCCACTCCAGCACGATAGTTGTCGCCGGAGTATTCCTGCTCATCCGTTCCACCCTCTAATAGAAAATAATACATTAATCCAAAGCCTTACATTGTGCCTAGGAGCCATTACCACCATATTCATAGCAGTTTGCGCCCTAACACAAAACGATATTAAAAAAATCGTAGCCTTTTCCACCTCAAGCCAACTGGGCCTCATAATAGTTGCTATCGGCATCAACCAACCATACCTAGCGTTTCTACATATCTGCACCCATGCCTTCTTCAAAGCTATATTATTCATCTGCTCTGGATCCATTATTCATAACCTAAACAACGAACAAGACATTCGAAAAATAGGAGGGTTATTTAAAACAATACCCCTTACTTCAACCTCCCTATTTATTGGCAACTTAGCACTTGCAGGCATACCCTACCTCACAGGCTTCTACTCCAAAGACCTCATCATCAAAACCGCAAACATGTCGTATACCAACGCCTGAGCCCTATCTATCACTCTCATTGCCACATCCCTAACTAGCGCTTACAGCACCCGAACTATCTTTATAACCCTAACAGGACAACCCCGCTTCCCAACCTCAATCTATATTAACGAGAACGACCCCACCTTATTAAAACCAATCAAACGCCTCACTATCGGCAATATACTAGCAGGATTTCTTATCACCAACGATATCTCCCCTACTTCACTCCCCCAACCAACAATACCTCACCATCTAAAACTCTCAGCCCTATATCTAACCACCCTGGGCTTTCTAGTAGCCCTAGACCTTGCCCTTATAACCAACAAACTTAAAATAAACATGCCATCACACACATTTAAATTCTCCAACATATTAGGATATTACCCTATCACAATTCACCATATAACCTCCTACCAAAATCTACTTATAAGCCAAAACCTATCCTTCCTCTTACTAGACTTAACCTGACTGGAAAAATCTATAACCAAAACAATTTCACATATCCACACTACCATCTCCACCATCACAACCACCCAAAAAGGCATAATCAAACTTTACTCCCTCTCCTTTCTTATTCCCCTCATTCTAACTTTATTCCTAATAACATAATCTATTACCCCGAGTAATCTCAATAATAATGTATACACCAACAAACAACGTTCAACCAGTAACCACTACCAATCAACGTCCATAGTCATACAAAGCACCTGCACCAATAGAATCCCCTCGAACTAACCCCGACCCCTCACCCTCAAAAATCACCCAATCCCCCATACTATTAAAGTTCACCACCACCACTAAATCATCAAAATCTGTAACTCATAAAATTAAACCCACCTCCATCGCTAATCCTACCAGAAAACTCACAAAAACCTCAAGCCCCGATCCCCATGTTTCAGGATACTCCTTAATAGCCATCGCCATAGTATACCCAAAAACAACTATCATACCCCCCAAATAAACTAAAAACATCATTAAACCCATATACGCTCCCCCACAATTCAAAATAATCACACAACCAACTATACCACTAACAATTAATGCCAACCCTCCATAAATAGGAGAGGGTTTAGAAGAAAACCCCACAAACCCCATAACTAATAATACGTTTAACAAAAATAAAATATATGTCATTGTTCTCACGTGGACTCCAACCATGACCAATGATATGAAAAACCATCGTTGTACTTCAACTACAAAAACATTAATGACCCCAATACGCAAATCCCACCCAATCCTAAAAATAATTAACCACACCTTCATTGACCTACCCACCCCACCTAACATTTCTATATGATGAAACTTCGGCTCACTTCTTGCAACCTGCCTAATTCTACAAATTATTACAGGACTATTCCTAGCAATACACTACTCACCAGACACTTCCTCCGCCTTCTCCTCAATCGCACACATCGTCCGAGAGGTAAATAACGGCTGAATCCTTCGCTACCTCCACGCCAACTGTGCCTCCATACTCTTCATCTGCCTTTTTCTACATGTAGGCCGAGGCCTCTACTACGGCTCCTTTCTTCTCACAGAAACTTGAAACACTGGCATCACACTTCTACTCATAACCATAGCAACAGCCTTCATGGGCTATGTACTCCCATGAGGCCAAATATCATTCTGAGGCACCACCGTAATTACAAACCTACTATCAGCAATCCCATACATCGGAACCAATCTCGTCCAATGAGTTTGAGGTGGATATTCTATTGAAAACCCCACCCTCACACGATTCTTTACCCTTCACTTTATCCTACCTTTCATTATCACAGCCTTGACTACTCTACACCTATTATTTCTACACGAAACAGGATCAAATAATCCCTGCGGAATTTCCTCTCACTCCGATAAAATCGACTTCCACCCCTACTACACAATTAAGGACATCCTAGGCCTAGCCCTCTTTTTCACAACCTTAATAACATTAGTATTATTCACGCCTGACCTTCTAAGCGATCCAAACAACTACATCCCAGCCAACCCCCTAAGCACGCCTCCACACATTAAACCAGAATGATACTTCTTATTCGCATATGCAATTCTACGATCCATTCCTAATAAACTAGGAGGGGTGTTAGCACTCCTCCTATCAATCCTTATCTTATTATTCATACCCACTCTCCACAAATCCAAACAACAAAGTATGGCATTCCGCCCACTCAGCCAGTTCCTATTTTGACTCCTAATCACAATTCTACTAACTCTTACCTGAATCGGAAGTCAACCAATAAGCCAACCCTTTATGACTATTGGACAAGTAGCATCCGTAATACATTTCACCACAATTCTAGTTTTAATACCACTTGCCTCCCTAATTGAAAACAACCTGCTCAAATGAACCTGCCCCCGTAGTATAAATAAATACACCAGTCTTGTAAACTGAAAATGGAAAACTTCTCCCTAGGGCAACTCAGAAAGAAAGTACTTAACTTCACCACCAACACCCAAAACTGGCATTCTAACTTGAACTACTTTCTGTCTTTTATGGTATGCAAGCTTTAAATGCAACTTAAGTATTAAACATTTCAATAAACTTTTATGTAAATCGTGCATTACTGTTAGCCAACATGAATACTATATAGTACTCTATATATGTTTAACTGTACATAGCACATATTCTTACATACTTACTAAACACAGTCCCACAACATGCTTACAAGCAAGCACTCTAATAGATCAATCAACTGTAACACATAACAACAAGACTCAAAGCTCAAGCATCACAACCCGAATATCAACTAACCTATTGTTCATTTACAGTACATAGTACATTAAATCGTTCACCGGACATAGCACTTCCAAGTTAAATTAATCCTCCTCACCTCCTTGTCTTGTGCAGGTTTTCAAAGGGAATGCTTCTGGTTTTTGCCCATTCAGTATGATATTGTCTGTGGGTTTGTCATAAATAGCCCTTATTATTTTGAGATACGTTCCATCAATACCTAGTTTATTGAGTTTTTAGGACGAATGGGGTGTTGAAATTTATCGAAGGCCTTTTCTGCATCTATTGAGATAATCATGTGGTTTTTGTCATTGGTTCTGTTTATGTGATGGATTATGTTTATTGATTTGCCTATGTTGAACCACCCTTGCATCTCAGGGATGAAGCCAACTTGATCATGGTAGATAAGCTTTTTGATGTGCTGCTGTATTCAGTTTGCCAGTATTTTATTGAGGATTTTTACATCCATGTTCATCAGGGATATTGGCTTGAAATTTTTTTGCTGTTGTTGTGTCTCTGCCAGGATTTTGTATCAGGATGATGCTGGCCTCATAAAATGAGTTAGGGAGGCTTCCCTCTTTTTCTATTGTTTGGAATAGTTTCAGAAAGAATAGGTCAGCTCGTCTTTGTACCTCTGGCAGAGTTCAGCTGTGAATCCATCAGGTTCTGGACATTTTCTATTGGTAGGCTAATAATTACTGCCTCAGTTTCAGAACTTGTTATTGGCCTCTTCAGGATTTATTTTATTTTTATTTTTTGAGGGTTTTTTTTTTTTTTTTTTTTTTTTGTCGCTCTCTCCTTCTGTTCTGCTCTTAGTTATTTGTTATGTTCTGCTAGGGTTTGAATTTGTTTGTTCTTGCTTCTCTAGTTCTTTTAATTGTGATTTTAGCATGTCTATTTTAGATCTTTCTTGCTTTCTCCTGTGGGCATTTAGTGCTGTAAATTTTCCTCTAGACATTGCTTTGTCATAGTCCCAGAGATTCTGGTATTTTGTGTCTTTGTTCTCATTGGTTTCAAAGAACTTTTTAAGTTCTACTTTCATTTAATTATTGACCCTGTAGTCATTCAGGAGCAGGTTGTTCAGTTTCCATGTAGTTGTGCGATTTTTAGTGAGTTTCTTAATCCTGAGTTCTAATTTGATTGCAGTGGTCTGAGAGACTGTTATGATTTCCATTCTTTTACATTTGCTGAGGAGTGTTTTGCTTCCAATTATGTGGTCAGTTTTAGAATAAGTGCGATGTGGTGCTGAGAAGAATGTGTATTCTGTTGATTTGTGGCAAAGAGTTCTGTAGATGTCTATTAGGTCTGCTTGGTCCAGAGTTGAGTTCACCTCCTGAATATCCTTGTTAGTTTTCTGCCTCATTGACCAGGCTAATATTGACAGTGGGATGTTAAAGTCTCCCACTGTTATAGTGTGGGAATCTATGTCTCTTTGTAGGTCCCTAAGAACTTGCTTTATGATTCTAGGTGCTCCTGTATTGGGTGCATATATATTTAGGATAGTTATCTCTTGTTGTTGCATTGACCCCTTTACCATTATGTAATGCCCATCTTTGTCTCTTTTGATCTTTATTGGTTTAACGTCTGTTTTATCAGAGACTGGGATTGCAACCCCGGATTTTTTTTTTTTTTTTCTTTCCATTTGCTTGGTAAATATTCCTCCATCCATTTATTTTGAGTCTATATGTGTCTTTGCACATATAGACTGAAATACAGCACTTAGATGGATCTTGACTCTTTATTCAATTTGCCAGTCTGTGTCTTTTAATTGGAGCATTTAGCCCTTGTATTTAAGGTTAATATTGTTATGTCATTATGATGCTAGCTGGTTATTTTGCCCATTAGTTGATGCAGTTTCTTCATAGTGTCGATGGTCTTTACAATTTGGTATGTTTTTGCAGGGGCTGGTACCAGTTGTTCCTTTGTGTGTTTAGTGCTTCCTTCAGGAGTTGTTGTAAGGCAGGCCTGGTGGTGACAAAGTCTCTCAGCATTTGCTTGTCTGTAAAGGATTTTATTTCTCCTTCACTTATGAAACTTAGTTTGACTGGATATGAAATTGTGAGTTGAAAATTCCTTTCTTTAAGAATGCTGAATATTGGCTCCCCACTCTCTTCTGGCTTGTAGGGTTTCTACAGAGAGATCCACTGTTAGTCTGATGGGCTTCCATTTGTGGATAACCCGACCTTTCTCTCTGGCTGCCCTCAACATTTTTTTCATTTCAACCTTGGTGAATCTGGCAATTATGTGCCTTGGGGTTGCTCTTCTCAAGGAGTATCTTTGTGGTGTTCTCTGTATTTCCTGAATTTGAATGTTGGCCTGTCTTGCTAGGTTGGGGACATTCTCCTGGATGATATTTTGAAGAGTGTTTTCCAACTTGATTCCATTCTCCCTGTCACTTTCAGGTACCCTAATCAAACGTAGATTTGGTCTTTTCACATAGTCCCATATTTCTTGGAGGCTTTGTTCATTTCTTTTTATTCTTTTTTCTCTAATCTTGTCTTCTTGCTTTATTTCATTCAGTTGATCTTCAATCTCTGATCTCCTTTCTTCTGCTTTATCGATTCAGCTATTGATACTTGTGCATGCTTCACGAAGTTCTCATGCTGTGTTTTTCATCTCCATCAGGTCATTTATGTTCTTCTCTAAACTGGTTCCTCCTGTTAGCAATTCGTCTAACCATGTCATAAGACTGTTTGCAAATCACTTTTATCTTGCAGCTCCCAAAATTCTCTTTTTGTCTGTAACTATTGAAATTGTGATTATAAATATGTTTTTGTTATAAATGTATTTGTGTGTATCGTAATTTGCTTTTTGAGCTTTTTTATTTTTACATAGTTTTTTCTTAATTTTAGAATCTTTCAATTATTTATTTTTGTATTTTTATCACCACAATTTAGATATTTTTGTTCTTATCCTCATTTTTCTAACTTTTTATAGTCTTTTGTGTTCCTGTTTCATGCATTATTATTCCATTTTAAAAATTAGTATATAAATTTTTAGTGGTTTCTTTCTGAAATTTTAATAATATTTTTGGTGGGATTATGTTGCCCTATTTTGTATAGATTGTATGTAATCTTTGAGATTTGGACATTTAAAAAGGTTACCTGTCACAAAATTTATTAATGTAGCTTTGTCCTGGCATAGTCAGAAAGCAATGGTCTTGACTAGAGATTGTGTGGGTCTGTCAAACATGTTCTTCAGATTTGTGTTGTCTGAAATTTTGTGCTTACTTTTAGTTTAAAGAGATTATGTTTCTCCTGAAAAGTAATTACCTGGTACACCTGTTCTGTCTCTGCAGCACTGCAGTGCTCTGCTGCAGTGTATTTACCTTTGGTCTCAGCAGACTCAAAATGAAAGTATACCATCATTGATTTCAGCAATTTATGTCATGGGAGACAGAAACCAGTGTGTGGAAAGGCCAGTAGAAGACAGAAATTAAATTGTACATGCCAATATTTTACTTTCCTTTAAAAAAAAGCCAGAAGTTACAATTTACTTCTGAAGGGACTAGGTAATACTGAGGAGCAGAAAGAGTTGTAATGGGTAAATGTAACAAACTTTTCTTTTTTTCTATGTGGTTCTTTGCATTGGGTTTAATTCAGACACTGTACACACTTAACTCATGTATAAATTATCCACATATGTATTTTGGTCTGTATGTTTTCATTACATTTATATGTCTGTGAAGAATTAGGGCCTGTGTCATATTGCAATGTAATCTTACTTATGTAGTTTGAATAATTTTATAGGTTAGATTTGGAAACTGTATTTATCTGAGTCTAATAAGTGGACTAATTTGTTATTTTTATTTCTTTTCAGTTATATGTTCTCATTTTGCTCAACACCTTTGTCCAGAGCAGGGCATAGAAGATTCTCTCCGAAAAGTGATATTGAGAAGATGTGAAAAATGTGGACCTGAGAATTTACAGTTAAAAATTGGTTGTACCAATGTGGATGAGTGTAAGGTGCACAAAAAAGGTTATAATAAGCTTAACCAGAGTTTGACAACTACACAGAGCAAAGTATTTCAATGTGGCAAATATGTAAACGTCTTTCATAAATGTTCAAATTCAAAAAGACATAAGATAAGGCATACTAGAAAGAAGCTTTTGAAATGTAAGGAATATGTCAGATCATTTTGCATGCGTTCACACCTATGTCAACATAAAAGAATTTATACCAGAGAAAATTCCTACAAATGTGAAGAAGATGGCAAAGCCTTTAACTGGTCCTCAACCCTTACTTATTATAAGAGAATTCATACTGGAGAGAAACCTTACAAATGTGAAGAATGTGGCAAAGCCTTCAGTAAGGCCTCAACCCTTACCAGGCATAAGGTAATTCATGCTGGAGAGAAACCCTACAACTGTGAAGAATGTGGCAAAGCTTTCAACCGGTTCTCAAGTCTTACGGAACATAAGAGAATTCATACTGGAGAGAAACCCTACAAATGTGGCAAAGCTTTCAACCGGTTCTCAAGTCTTACGGAACATAAGAGAATTCATACTGGAGAGAAACCCTACAAATGTGAAGAATGTGGCAAAGCTTTCAACTGGTCCTCAAGTCTTACGGTACATAAGAGAATTCATACTGGAGAGAAACCCTACAAATGTGAAGAATGTGGCAAAGCCTATGGTAACTTCTCAACCCTTACTAAACATAAGGTAATTCATACTGGAGAGAAACCCTACAAATGTGAAGAATGTGGAAAAGCCTTCAGCTGGCCCTCAAGCCTTATTGAACATAAGAGAAGTCATGCTGGAGAGAAACCCTACAAATGTGAAGAATGTGGCAAAGCTTTCAACCGGTCCTCAAAACTTAGTGAACATAAGAGAATTCATACTGGAGAGAAACCCTACAAATGTGAAGAATGTGGCAAAGCTTTCAACCGGTCCTCAAACCTTACGAGAACATAAGAGAATTCATACTAGAGAGAAACCCTACAAATGTGAAGAATGTGGCAAAGCCTATGGTAACTTCTCAACCCTTACTAAACATAAGGTAATTCATACTGGAGAGAAACCCTACAAATGTGAAGAATGTGGAAAAGCCTTCAGCTGTCCCTCAAGCCTTATTGAACATAAGAGAATTCATACTGGAGAGAAACCCTACAAATGTGAAGAATGTGGAAAGTCCTTACGGTACAAAAATGTGGCAAAAGACTTTCAACCCTTACTAAAGATAAGGTAATTCATACTGGAGAGAAACCCTACAAATGTGAAGAATGTGGAAAAGCCTTCAGCTTGGTGAACATAAGAGAAGTCAGCTTAGAGAACCCTATAATGTGAAGAATGTGGCAAAGCTTTCATCAAGACTTAGTGAACATAAGAGAATTCATACTGGAGAGAAACCCTACAAATGTGAAGAATGTGGCAAAGCTTTCTACCGGCCTCAAAACTTACGGAACATAAGAGAATTCATACTAGAGAGAAACCTTACAAATGTGAAGACTGTGGCAAAGCCTATGGTAACTTCTCAACCCTTACTAAACATGTAATTCAAGACTGGAGAGAAACCCTACAAATGTGAAGAATGTGGCAAAGCCTTCATCTGGTCCTGAAGACTTAGTGAACATAAGAGAATTCATACTGGAGAGAAACCCTACAAATGTGAAGAATGTGGCACAGCCTATGTTAACTTCTCAGCCCTTACTAAACATAAGATAATTCATACTGGAGAGAAACCCTACAAATGGGAAGAATGTGGCAAAGCCTTTAGTAAGGCCTCAACCCTTACTGCACACAAGACAATTCATACTGGAGAGAAACCCTACAAATGTGAAGAATGTGGCAAAGCTTTCTACCAGTCCTCAAACCTTACAGAACATAAGAGAATTCATACTGGAGAGAAACCCTACAAATGTGAAGAATGTGGCAAAGCCTATGGTAACTTCTCAACCCTTACTAAACATAAGGTAATTCATACTGGAGAGAAACCCTACAAATGTGAAGAATGTGGAAAAGCCTTCAGCTGGCCCTCAAGCCTTAGTGAACACAAGAGAATTCATGCTGGAGAGAAACCCTACAAATGTGAAGAATGTGGCAAAGCCTTTAGCTGGGTCTCAGTCTTCAATAAACATAAGAAAATTCATACTGGAAAGAAATTCTATAAATGTGAAGAATGTGGTAAAGAGTTCAACCAATCCTCACACCTTACTACTCATAAGAGAATTCATACGGGAGGAAAAACCCTAGAAATGTGAAAAATGTGGCAAAGCTTTCAATTAGTTCTCAACCCTTACTGAACATAAGGGAATTTATACAGAAGGGAAACCCTACAAATGTGAAGAACGTGGCAGATTTTTTAACTCTTCCTCAATCCTTACTAAACATAAGGTAATTCATACTGGAGGGAATTCCTACAATTGTGTGGAATGTGGCAAAGCCTTTAACCAGTCCTTAAGGCTTACCACATATAAGACAACTCATACTGGACAGAAACCATACACATGTGAAGAATGTGGGAAAGCCTCTAACAGATCCTCAATTCTTAACAGACACAGGCTAATTCATACTAGAGAGAAACTACAAACCTGAAAGATGTGACAATGCTTTTGGCAACACCTGAAACTTTTCTGAGTATAAAAGAAATCATACTGGTGAGAAATCCTAGAAATGTGAAGAATGTGACAAAGCCTTTAAATGGCTGTCACACTTGATTGTAGGTAAGATAACTCATATTGGAGAAAACTAGTGTGAACAATGTGGCAAAACATTTAACCAATGCTCATGCCTTTTTGCAAAGGAAAGCATTTATACTAGCCTGGGCAACAGAGGGAAACTCTGTCTGGAAAAAAAAATCATTAATATCTTCTCACATCTTAGTCAATATCAGAGAGTTCATACTAAATAAAAGCGTTAAAAGTGCAATTGGTGTCAATAGATCTTTCAGAAAATATAAGCCCTTAAATTACAGAAGAATATTTATTTTGAGGAAACACATTACAAATATAAAGAGGATTGTAGTACCTTTACTTGTATCACAGGTTTTATTGTACACATTTTGTACTACAGGAAAACCCTGAGGTAGTTGTTCCAACTTTGCTCAACATCAGGGAATTTATATTGAAGAATAACCCTGCAAATTTAATGAATTTGGAAAAACATTTTTAAAAAAACTACAGATTATAAAACACAAAAGTTTATACTAAAATATATTTTTGCAGATACAGTAAATATTTTAAAAATTTAATCCAAAATTAAGTAAAGAGAATCCACAGTAGAAATACCTGTCTCTCAAACTTCAGACATTACACTTACTCAGATTGCTGAGTATAGGAAAAAATTCAAAACTAAAGTTGATAAAAAGAAAAATTATTTGTAAGTAACTTTAAAAGAAGTAGATCTTTGAAGAGTTATAATTTCATTTAAAGTATACTTTTGTCCTGAAAATATAGATTTTTTTTTTTGCCAGACACAGTGGCTTACACCTGTAAGGCCAACACTTTGGGATGCTGAGGTGGGCAGATCACCTGAGTTGAAGACCAGCCTGGCCAACATGGTGAAATCCCATGTCTACTAAAAAGAAATACAAATATTAGCGAAGCATGGTAGTGCACACCTGTAGTCCCAGCTACTTGGGAGGCTGAGGCATGAGAATCACTTGAACCTGGGAGCCAGAAGTTGCAGTGAGCTGAGATGTTGCCACTGCATTGCAGCCTGGGTGACAGAGCGAGACTCTGTCTCAAAAGACAAAAAAAAAAAACAAAAACAAAAAACAAAAACAGCTTATTTGGAAACTGAATACTGATGGAATTCAACTCTTTAATTACTTCATGCTATTTCTTCGTTTCTGTTGTTTTCACATGTAAAAGCCTGTGATCAATTCTTTCTGCATCAAAGATTTGGGAGACTTTTATTAGGTGGTCATTATTTATTACCTTTCTTATGGATGACTGAGGACATTAAAATGTAAGATGCATGATGAAAATCTAAGTAGAAAAGCTATTTGTGGTTAACTTATAGAATTGAGTGATGTATGAGGTAGGCGTTCAGAGTAATATTCTTTTTTTTTTTTTTTTTTTTTTTTTTGAGACGGGGGATCATCTCGTTCTGTTCTCCCAGGCTGGAGTGCAGTGGCATAATCTCGGCTCATTATAAGCTCCTCCTCCCAGGTTCAAGCTATGCTCCTGTCTCTGCCTCCCAAGTAGCTGAGATTACAGGTACCCATGACCACATCCAACTAATTTTTGTGTTTTAGTAAAGGAAGGTTTCACCATGTTGACCAGGCTGGTCTTGAACTTTTGACCTCAAGTGATCTGCCTGCTTTGGCTTCCCAAAGTGCTGTGATTATAGGTGTTAGCCACTGCACCCAGCCCTAAGTAATATTCTAATACATTATTATGAGAGAAAATCGTTCTTATTTTTTTTTTTTTTTTTTTTGAGACGGAGTCTCGCTCTGTGGCCCAGGCTGGAGTGCAGTGGCCGGATCTCAGCTCACTGCAAGCTCCGCCTCCCGGGTTTACGCCATTCTCCTGCCTCAGCCTCCCGAGTAGCTGAGACTACAGGCACCCGCCACCTCGCCTGGCTAGTTTTTTGTATTTTTTAGTAGAGACGGGGTTTCACCGGGTTGGCCAGGATGGTCTCGATCTCCTGACCTCGTGATCCGCCCGTCTCGGCCTCCCAAAGTGCTGGGATTACAGGCTTGAGCCACCGCACCCGGCCATTACTTATAGTTAAAATTAAATCAAAATTATTAGTATGTCATTTTACTAAATGTACTTTTATGTGATAAAACTACAGTTTTAAAGTTTTAAATTGTGTGTTAATTTTTTAATTGAACATTGATGACATGTTAAACACTGTTATACATTCAGCAAAGTGTTATTATGCCACTAATTTTAACCTATTCCACGTTACTCAAGGATGTATTTAAAAGATGGTAACAATACACTATTTGGTAACATAATAGACTAACATTTCTAGTATTCTTCTTTTTCAGTGGCTTTAAACTGCAAATAAGTGAAAGAATATGGTTCCTGTGGGTTAATTTTTTTTATATTTAAATTATTTTTCAAAATAATTTTTTTGTTTTTTAATTTTACTTTTTGAGATAAAGTCTCGCTCTGTTAAAGTGCATGGCCGGATTCATTTTTTAACTGAACATTCCACCTCCCGGGTTAAACGCCTTTTCCTACCTCAGCAAAGTAGCTTATTATCGCCCGGCTAAGTTTTTTATTTTTTAGTTCCACCTTACTGTGTCAAGCCAGGATGGTATTTAAAAGATGCTAACCTGACCTCGTATCCGCCCGTTTGGTGGCCTCCCAAAGTGCTGGGATTACAGGCTTTCTACCGCGCCCGGTATTAGTTTTTGTGTGTACATAATATGTGTATATATTTATGTCATATATGGTATATTTTGGTACAGTCATACAATGTATAATAATCACATTGTGATAAGGTACCTATAACCTCTGGCTTTTATGTTTTGTATTACAAACAATTCAATTCTACAGTCTTAGTTACTCTAAATTGTACAGTTAAATTGTTATTGACTACATGGTTGTTTTTATGGTATCATAAAAATTATATATAAACATAAATAAAATCAATATATTCCTGAGTCCTGAATAATTTTCGAAACTTTATTATGTATTTTTTGAACATGTGGCCTCTGCCTGAGAGCACATAATGGAGTTTTAGTTTTGACTTACATACAGTTAAATATACACATCTATTAGTCTAAAGATATAACTTAGGTTTAAGGAGCAAGGGTGTTTGAGTATAAGTTTGTAACTGTTTTCAGAAGAAAAGGGCAATATTGAAACAAAGCAAAGCATTTTAACAAGATGTCTAATTTACTAGAAAACAAAAATCCTCAAAAATGCTAAAAGCAAATGTATACTCTGCTTTGTATTCAGTTTATTACACTATCTTATAGCTTATGATTTAGAATCTTTCCATGCAAATTTTCTGTTTTTACTTGCATGATACTCATTCTAGACCCATAATATTTTTTTTTTTTTTTTTTTTCTGAGACCAAGTTTCCTTCTTGTTGCCCAGGCTCGAGTGCGATAGCATGGTCTTGGGTCACTGCAACCTCCGCCTCCTGGGCTCAAATGATTCTCCTGCCTCAGCCTCCCGAGTAACTTGGATTACAGGCATGTGCCACCACACCTGGCTAATTTTTGCATTTTGCGTAGAGATGGGGTTTCACCATGTTGGCCAGGTTTGTCTCGAACTCCTGACCTCAGGTGATCCAGCCATCTCAGCCTCCCAAAGTGCTGGGATTACAGGTGTAAGCCACCATGCCCGGCCTAGACCCATAATCTTTTTGTTTCCTGTTTTTTTTTTTTTTTTTTTATAGTTTATGAAGTATTTATTATCTGAGCTCATTTGTAGTTATAAGAATAATTTTTATAAAATTTCATCATGCACACAAAATTATTTTTAGAAGTAATTCCACAATTTGTGTATTATTACATTTTATTTAGTTAAAACATTCCATTAGCTTCTAGAACCCTATATAAGCTTACTTTTCTTTAATTATTCCCTTAACTTTTTATAAGTGACATAAGTAAATTTTATTTATTGAGTCAATTTGTTTCAGTAAGTACTAGGGAAGCTTCATAAGTCATGTGGATGCTTTTATATATAAATGTAGCAAACAAACATGATGGTGTTCAGTGTATAACAGATGCTCCATAATTAGTCATAAATATTCCTGCTAAAGTTAGTTTGTAACTTCAAGTCAGAGATGGAAAATACCAATTGCAAAGAAATAACATTTATTCTTCATGTGAGAACATTTTTTCCAGGCTGCAAAGCTGAATCTTGCTGAATTTAAAGAGAAATGCTTCATTCATGTCCTAATTATCTAAGTTTTATCCTTTTATGTGCATTCAAACCATATATGCATCACAGACCTTCTTTTTCTGTGTTACGACTACAGTTTTCTCACTGTTGTTTTCCTGCCATGTGGTTTCACACGGTATGTTGTAGGTTTTAAGGAGGACATTGGTATTTTTTAATGCACTGAAAAATTGGTTTTGACTGGAAAGTTTGCTTATAAATATAACTTTAAGATTGGCTAATTAACATAAAAGACATACATTGTCTACCGAAGAGAGGATTAAATCATCATGGTGTTTCTTTGTAAAAGAAAAATGTTAGGCTTTTATACAAAGTGTGGCAAATATGTAATTTGCTAGAACATACATATAAAAATTAAATTTTTAAGAGAATTAATAGTGAGCAATTTTAAATTTAGTTATTTAGGATGTACTTACAGAACAACTTACATTTCCATGCAAAATCCTCTATTTAAAGTGTGAATGTTAAAGACTGCAAAACAATAAAATAACTGCTGTAAATTTGGAATAATACTTATTTTCTATATTGATACTACAATTTGGAGAAATTTATCACTCATTTTTTAAAGAAATGTTTTAGTGGTTGAAGTTTAGTCTACAGTTTATATTCTTAGTCACCTAACTGTAGTGATCTCCTAGATGATTTTCTCTGAAAACGTTTGGAGATAATGGCAGCTTTTGGATTAAAACATTTCCTGTTAGTTTGCATGCAAACCAGTTTACTGTGATCACACAGTGGCCAATCATGTGAGCATAAGCAAGCCTGCCCTTTTCGTGTCTTTCATACTATTCCCATAAGCACCAATAACTTCAGGTGCCCCAAGCTTAAAATAAAAGTCCTAAAGTCTTTGACTTCTCCCATGTACTGTGCTGGGTTCAGAACATACTGTTAAACATCAAAGTTCCTGTGGTTATGACTGACAAATGAGAAAACAGCAAAGAGACAGACAGTATTTGAAACATTGTTATTCTTAACTTGACAAATAAAATGTGTATTTCATTAAACAACATTTTGAAGTATATATATACATTGTCAAATGCTTAGAACTAGGTAATTAATACTTTATCTTATATTGTTAACATTTTTATGGTTAGACAACATGAAATTTTAAACATTTTTCAAAAATACAAATACATTATGAACTATAGTCATCATGCTGTACAATAAGTCTCTTGAAATTATTTCTTTTATCCAAGTATAATTATGTATTATTTGACAGCCATCTTTCAATCCCCCCATTTCTTCTAAATACCTTGGCATTTGGTGGTCACCAGTTTACTCTACATCGATGAGATTAACTTTTTTAGAATCCATGTGTAAGTGAAATCATGAGACATTAATCTTTCTGTGCTTCCCTTATTTCAACTAATATAATGTCCTCCAGGGTAATCCATGTGATTGAAAATAATAGAATTTTTGTTGTTTAAAGATGAATATTATTCCATTGTGTATATCTACCACATTGCCTTTATTTACTCATTGGATGTTGAACTGTTGATTTTATATATTTTACACGTTAAGAGTGCTGCAAACAACCTAGAAGTGCAAATGTTTCTTCATTCTAATTTCATTTGTTTTGGATATACAGTGGTGCAATTGTTATATGGTAGTTTGATTTTTAAGTTTTTTAAGAAAACTATTTTGTTTTTCATAATGGCTGTCCTCACTTACATTCAAACAAATAGTGTGCAAGCATTTTCTTCTCTTCAGAATTCTACCAACACTTTTTCTTCTTAGAGTCCTTCTAACAGAAGTGAGTTGGTATCTCATAGTTCTTTTTTTTGCTTGCCTTTCCCTGATAATAATTGACGTTGAGCATGTTTTTAATATATCTGTTGGCCGTATGTATGTCTTTTTCTGAAAAATATTTAAGCCTTTTTCTCATTTTTAATAGTTATTTGTTTTTTGTTGTATAGTCATTTGATTTTGTTATATAGTTTTGATATTAATCCCTTATCACATTTATGATTTGCAAACATTTTCTTCCATTTTTTGGTTTCCTCATCCTGTTGATTGTATTATATTCCGTGCAGCAGTTTTTAAATTTAAAATAATCTGATTTATCTGTGTTTTCAATTTGCTCCTTGGGATTTGAAGTCAAATTTTAAAAGTCACTGCCCAACCAGTGTTACAGGGCTTTCAATCTATGTTGTTTATAGTAGTTTCAGAGTTTTAGATCTTATATTTAAGTATCTAATTTATTTTGTGTTTTTATTTTAAGTATCTAATTTATTTTGTGTTTTTATTTTATTTAAGTATCTAATTTATTTATATATGGTATTAGTTGAGGGTCTTATTATATTCTTGTATATGTGGATATAAAGTTTCTCAACACCATTTATTGAAGATGCTGCCTTTTCCCTAAGAAATTGCCACCATTATTTAAAAATCAGATGGCTGTAAATACATCAATATATTTCTGGTTTCCTTTTTCTTCTCTACTCGCTTGTGTGTTTTAATTCAGGTACCACACTTTTTTTTTTTTTTTTTTTTTTTTTTACTGTAGCTTTTTAGTATATCTCAAAGTCAGATACCTTCACTTTTTCTATTGCTTGATTACTTTGGCTATTCAGGGCCTTTTGTGGTACCCTATAAATTTTAGATGTATTTTTAAAAATTTGTTAATTATGTCACTGGTATTTCGGTAGAGGTTGCATTATAGCCGTACATCATTTTGTATAATACAGATGTTTAACAATATTAGTAACGCCAATTTATGATTAATATTTTTCCAATTGTGTTTAATTTCTTTAATTTCATTTAATGATAGTTGTCAATGTATAGAAATTCTACTGACACTTGTATGTTGCTTTTGTATTCTGCAAGTTTAATACATTTATTAGTCCTACTAATTTTTAGTAATGTCTTAGGCTTTCATTTACTTAAAATTATGTATAGAAATAAAAATTACACCGGAATAATTTAACATTTTTTCTAATCTCAGTGCTTTGATTTTTATTTTCTAATTTTTCTTTCTTGGATAGTTAGTACTATGTTTAATAAGACTGAAGAAAGTGGGCATTTTTGTCTGCTCTTAGAGTAAAAGCTTACAAGATTTCCCTGTTTAGTATGTTATTAGCTGTGCTTTTTGTGTGCAATTATTGGCTTGAGGTTCATTTGTCCTATACCTCCTTTTTTCAGAAATTTATGAAGAAATGTGTGTGTTTATATGTGGCATTTATTGGCTTGAGGTTCATTTATCATAGATTTATATCTTCAGGCCGGGGCGCTTTTTTCAGAAATCATTATGAAGAAATGTCGAATTTTGTTAAACTCTTATTCAGCGCATTTACTTTGAGGCCGGAAATGTTAGAGATGAGTGAAATCACATGCACTGATTATACATAGATTCAAAAAAAAAAAAAAAAAAAAAAAATATCTTCAGAGACTTCTGTGAACATGCATGCAAAGTAGAAAATTTAGAGAAAATAGATAAACTCCTGGATATACAAAACTTCCCAATATTGACAGAAAATAACAGAAGTCTTTAACAGAGCAAAAATGTAAAATGTGTAATGACATTGAATAAGTAATAATAAAACTACTAACCATAAAAAGCCCTGGATCATATGAAACCACAGCCATATTTTACTACATATACAAAGGTAAGCTGGTCCTAATCCTACTGAGTATTCCAAAAAATCAAGGTGGCATTTCAACCTAATTGCATGAAATCAGTGAATTATGTGAAACAAATCTAGTGAAAACATAACAAAGGAAACTACAGGTCAATATTCTGGGTGAACGTTGGAACAATAATCCTCCATGAAATACTAGCAAACTGAATTCAAAAGCAAATCAAAGTTATTTTGCTACTATCATGTGAGCTTTGTTCCATAAATACAAAGATGTTTCATCATATGCAAGTCAGTAAGTGTGATTCACCATGTAAAGATAATTAAAAGAAAAAATATTTAATTAACACAGTAGGGGCAGAGAAAGCATTCAAGAAATCCAATATTGACTCAAAAATATTCTCAACACACTAGAGATTGATGAGACATACCTCAAAAGAATGAGAGTCATCTATGACAAATCCTTAACAAACATACTAAAAAAGCAAAAAGTAGATGCATTCTCCATAAGAATAAAAATAAGATGAGAATATCCATCCTAAACAGTCCTACTGAACATAGTAATGGAGTCCTAGCCAGAAAAATAAAAGGAATCCAAATAGCAAAGGAAGTCAAATTATCTTTATTGATGATATATTTCTCTACCTAGAATACTTTAAGGATTTCACCAAAAGACTCCTAAGCCTAAAGACTTCAAAAAAATCTCAGAATACAAAATCAACACAAATACATAGAATTTTATACGCCAATAATAAACAGAACAAAATTAAAAAAAGAGCTCTATTTACAATAGCCACACACAAAAAAATTACCTAGAAATACATTAAGTCAAGGGGGTAAAATATCTCTACAAAGAACTGCAATGCTGAAAGAAATGAGAGAGAATGCAAATAAATAGAAAAATACTGGATGCTCATGGATTCAAATAATATAGTTAAAATGGTCATTCTGCCTAAAGCAACCTACAGATTAAGTGCTGTTTTTATCAAGACTATCCATGACGCTTTTTTATAGAATTAGAAAAACTATTCTAAATATATATACAAAAGAATTAAAGAGTTCAAATAGCCAAGACAACTTCAGACTAAAAGAATAAATCTGGGCCAAGTGTGGTGGCTCACGCCTGTCATCTCAGTCCTTTGGGAGGCTGAAGAGGATGGATCACCTGAGGTCAGGAGTTTGAGACCAACCTGGCCAACAAGGTGAAACCATTGTCTACTAAATACAAAAAATCAACCAGGTTTATCACTGAAACAAGTGCTCTTCATCATCATAAAAGTAAGAAGAGCATTGCCTGCTTTCTTGGAAGCAGCTGACCTGTTTTCTACTGATACAAAGTGGAGAAGGCATTGAAATAGTGAAAGAGGATGATATAAATTGAATACTTATATGAAATACAGTTTATAATAAAAAATAGCATTTGGTGTTGTACAACTGTAGATGAGACTATTAACATGAGGTCATATTCTTATTTCTATTGACAAATTACCTTCATTTACAATATTCTTGTTTCAGAAATATTCTTTTTTCTGCTCTATATTTGCTAGCTTTTGGTAAAATCTTATCTGAACTCAATAGAAATAAAATAAATCCATTCTACCACAAGCATTTTATTATTGCTGCATATGCTTATTTTGCTTAAAATACGTTAGCTTTTGTTGAAAGATTTATAGTTTTGTTTCCGAGTGTTGTTTATTTCTGAGAAGTTGCTTTCATGATAGAAAACTGCTATTCTCAGCTCAAATCACCTTGACTAATAGCAAGTGAAAGTGATGTGTGGATGAGAAGAAAATGTGTCTTCTCTGCATCTCTTTTTTAATCAATTGGCTGAAGAAAGAGAATGCAGATAGAAGGTGAACGAAAATATAATCCCTGAAAGACCATGAAAAAGTCCTCTTAATCAGGAAAAAAAAAAAGGAAATGGTGATTTGAGCAGAATATATATTATTTTGCAAAGCCTCTGAAATTTCAGTATACAACCTTCATTGCTTTAATAAATATGTTATTCTTTCAGTTGTAATTCTTCAGGAAATAATTCAATTCCCTGGTGATTTAAAAAAGAGAAGAATAACTTATTTGTTAAGGTAAGAGATGTAGGAAAGACTCATTACTTTTGACCAACATCTCCTCCACCTCCAGCTTCAGGCAATCATCATTCTACTCTTTGCTTTTATGAGTTTGAGTTTTTTTTTATTTTCCAATTTAAAACTTTTAGTTAAGAAGTAGACTTTAATGTCGAAAACACAAACTTGGGGAGGGCAGAAAGATCACACACAAGGCCGCCACTTCACACCTGGAGTGAGTTTGAATTTTTTTAATACTCTACATAGAAATGAGATAATTTTTTATTATTTTGTGTGTGTGCTGGCTTATTTCACTTAACCTAATGTCTTCCAGGTTCATCAATGTTGTTGAAAATAAAAAGACTTTTTAAAAAAATTTTTCTTCTTTGAAATATATTTTTTAAAATGACCAAATAAAGTCTAAGTGAATTAAGTATAGCTCCTAGCATAACTCACAGTTAATTTTAATTGACTGTCGTCTCTGTAGAAATATTTTTTTATCAGCATTTTTTAACATACAACTAGAACTCAACTAACAGTCATTATGTGTCACAAAAATGAATCAGTTTAGAAGCTATGTTAATAATGAGACAATTGACTTCTGGTACCCAATTCAGAACAACTACAAAAGGAGTGGAGAACAGATTTCAACTGTGATGCACAATCTTATTCATTGGCTTGGTAGCTGAGTGCAGTGTTAAGGATTGTAAAGTCACTATTAAGTGGAAGTAGATCATCATAAAAGTCTTCATTGTCATCATCATCTCACTGAGTAAGGTTGCTTTCTTTTCTGCAATTGTGTTTAAAACTGTCCAAAGAGACTTTCCAAATGCTTGGTTTCTGTCTGGAAGTTTCAAATGAGGCTTTTGGGTGTGCATCTTTTTCTAGTTTTGCACAGCTACAGAGGCTTCAGGAAACTTCCCATCGTGGTGGAAGGCAAAGGGGAAGCAAAGACTTTCTGGTTGTGGCTGGAGAAAGAGCTACAATATGCTAACTGGTCTCACTCGGGATGTTCCTCACTTTCAGGATAGGTGGGGTGACCCAGCAATCATATGGACACTATCCTTTGCAGTGTCCCTCAAACTTTGGTTGCATCAGAATATCTGCAAGGCTTGCTAAGGCACAGACTGCTGAGCCCACCTCCAAGACTTCTTTCTTTTTAAGAAATAAATAGCATTCCCTTGTGTAAATATATCACTTTTTAAAATTCATTCACCTGTTGATGGACACTTAGCTTGATTTCATACCTTAGCTATTGTGAGTAATCCACTTTTATTCTTTTCTTATTTATTTATATATCTCTTTTTTTATTTCTAGAAACATTTTAATTTTATACTATATAAGTTTTTAAAAATTTTTTTGGATCAAGGCCATTACTTTGTTATTAACATAATTTGAGACAAAATAACAATAAAAATCAACATTGATTAGTGAAACCAATTTTCTAGCCCTTAGTAATCATTTTCTCTCCCAGCTGACATAAAAGTTGAATCTTTGTGTCATTTCTCACAGTTGTAACAAAGTAGCTTCTGATTAAATTGGTCTGCATATAATTTTGTAACATTTTACTTTTTTAATCTAAAAATTAAACTTCTCTATTACCAGAAAAGTTATTTTTAATAGGTATTATTTTACTCTATTATATTTAAATTCTTCAGGAAAACTAAGCTGACAAGGAATGCACTCAAATTTTTTTGAAAATTAAAAATGCTTAAGAAACGTTTATTACAGAATCTAAAACTGAAAATATTTTTACATTCTTAGAGAACATCTCTCAAATATTTCAAGTTACCTTCTTCTGACAGTAGATATATATTTTTCTGTATTGCTATAATACAGCATTTGCTGTCCTTTGTGGTCAACTCCATCATTTTTATTCTATTGCGCAGTATTTATGTTATGCATTTTATATTTTATTATTTTTTCTTTTTTAATTATACTTTATGTTCTAGGGTACATGTGCACAATATGCAGATTTGTTATATATGTATACATGTGCCATGTTGGTGTGCTGTACCCATTAACTCATCATTTACATTAGGTATGTCTCCTAATGCTATCCCTCCCCCCTCTCCCCACCCCACGACAGGCCCTGGTGTGTGATGTTCCCCTTCCTGTGTCCAAGTGTTCTCATTGTTCAATTCCCATCTATGAGTGAGAACATGCAGTGTTTGGTTTTCTGTTCTTGTGATAGTTTGCTGAGAATGATGGTTTCCAACTGCATCCATGTCTCTACAAAGGAATGAACTCATTCTTTTTTATGGCTACATAGTATTCCATAGTGTATATGTGCCACATTTTCTTAATCCAGTCTGTCATTGATGGACATTTGTGTTGGTTCCAAGTCTTGCCATTGTGAATAGTGCTGCAATAAACATACGTGTGCATGTGTCTTTATAGCAGCATGATTTATAATCCTTTGTGTATATACCCAGTAATGGGATGGCTGGGTCAAATGGTATTTCTAGTTCTAGATCCTTGAGGAATCACCACACTGTCTTCCCCAATGGTTGAACTAGTTTACAGTCCCACCGACAGTGAAAAAGTGTTCCTATTTCTCCACATCCTCTCCAGCACCTGTTGTTTCCTGACTTTTTAATGATTGTCATTCTAACTGGTGTGAGATGGTATCTCTTTGTGATTTTGATTTCCTTTTCTCTGATGGCTAGGGATGATGAGCATTTTTTCATGTGTCTGTTGGCTGCATAAATGTCTTCTTTTGAGAAGTGTCTGCTCATATCCTTTGCCCACTTTTTTATGGGGTTGTTTGTTTTTTTCTTGTAAATTTGTTTGAATCTTTGTAGGTTCTGGATATTATCCCTTTGTCAGATGAGTAGATTGCAAAATTTTTCTCCTATTCTGTAGGTTGCCTGTTCACTCTGATGGTAGTTTTTTTTGTTTGTTTGTTTTTGTTTTTTTTTTTTTTTTGCTGTGCAGAAGCTCTTTAATTAGATCCCATTTGTCAATTGTGGCTTTTGTTGCCATTGCTTTTGGTGTTTTAGACATGAAGTCCTTGCCCATGCCTATGTCCTGAATGGTATTACCTAGGTTTTCTTCTAGGCTTTTTATGGTTTTAGGTCTAACATTTAAGTCTCCAGTCCATCTTGAATTAATTTTTTGTATAAGGCATAAGGAAGGGATCCAGTATCAGCTTTCTACTTATGGCTAGCCAGTTTTCCCAGCACCATTTATTAAATAGGGAATCCTTTCCCCATTTCTTGTTTTTGTCAGGTTGTCAAAGATCAGATGGTTGTAGATGTGTGGTATTATTTCTGAGGGTTCTGTTCTGTTCCACTGTTCTATGTCTCTGTTTTGGTACCAGCACCATGCTGTTTTGGTTACTGTAGCCTTGTAGTATAGTTTGAAGTCAGGTATTGTGATGCTTCCAGCTTTGTTCTTTTGGCTTAGGATTGTCTTGGCAATACGGGCTCTTTTTTGGTTCCATATGAACTTTAAAGTAAGTTTTTTTTTTCCAATTCTGTGAAGAAAATCATTTGTAGCTTAATGGGGATGGCATTGAATCTATAAATTACCGTGGGCAGTATGGCCATTTTCATGATATTGATACATGAGCATGGAATATTCTTCCATTTGTTTGTGTCTTCTTTTATTTCATTGAGCAGTGGTTTGTAGTTCTCCTTGAAGAGGTCCTTCACATCCCTTGTAAATTGGATTCCTAGGTATTTTATTCTATTTGAAGCAATTGTGAATGGGAGTTCACTCATGACTTGGCTCTGTTTCTCTGATACTAGTCTGTAAGAAAGCTTGCAATTTTTGCACATTGATTTTGTATCCTGATACTCTGCTGACGTTGCTTATCAGCTTAAGGAGATTTTGGGCTGAGACGATGGGGTTTTCTAAATATACAATCATGTCATCTGCAAACAGGGACAATTTGACTTCCTCTTTTCCTAACTGAATACTCCTTTTTTTTTTCTCCTGGCTGATTGCCCTGGCCAGAACTTCCAACACTATGTTGAATAGGAGTGCTGAGAGGGCATCCCTGTCTTGTGCCAGTTTTCAAAGGGAATGCTTCCAGTTTTTGCCCATTGAGTATGATATTGGCTGTAGGTTTGTCATAAATAGCTCTTATTATTTTGAAATACGTTACATCAATGTTAAATTTATTGAGAGTTTTTAGCATGAAGGGCTGTTGAATTTTGTCAAAGGCCTTTTCTGCATCTATTGAGATAATCATGTGGTTTTTGTCTTTGGTTCTGTTTATATGCTGGATTACGTTTACTGATTTGCATATATTGAACTAGCCTTACATTTCAGGGATGGATGAAGCCCACTTGATCATGGTGGATAAGACTTCTGATGTGCTGCTGGGTTCGGTTTGCCAGTATTTTATTGAGGATTTTTGTATCGATGTTCATGCAGGGATATTGGTCTAAAATTCTCTTTTTTTATTGTGCCTCTCGCCAGGCATTTGGTAATCAGGAATGATGTTGGGCCTCATAAAAATGAGTTAGGGAGGATTCCCTCTTTTTCTATTGAATTGGAATCAGTTTTCAGAAGGAATGGTACCATTTTGAACCTCTGGTTGAGACATTTGGCTTGAATTACTCCCGTTATTCTGGTCACCTGGACTTTTTTTGATTGGTAGGCTATTAATTACTGCCTCAATTTCAGAGTC
>NC_065596.1:980135-1090135 GCF_024542745.1 Macaca thibetana thibetana
GGAAAGAACAAATGTAAATTCAGGCAAAAAAGCAGTTTAAGTGCAGGACTTGAAGTATTAAAATATGAGGCTTGAGGACAGGGTAGGACAAGAAGTAGAGTGTGACAAGAGAATATAGTTTGGGAGTGTTGTGTAGAGATGGCGTGATAAGAGATATTGGCCTTAGGAAAATGGATGGGAGCTCAGCTGTGTAGGCTGTTACAAGCCATCAAATGTTTTGGAGCAGGGCTGTAATGTGAGCAGCTCTGTGTTTCAGAGAGAACACTGCTAACCTTTTAGAAAGTTTAAGCTTGAAAAAAGACAATGTGTTCAGCAAAGTGCAGTACAAACTTGTACTTTGGTACCCCCCCCCCCGCCTTTTTTTTTTTTTGAGACAGAGTCTGGCTCTGTCGCCCAGGCTGGAGTGCAGTGGCCGGATCTCAGCTCACTGCAAGCTTCGCCTCCCGGGTTTATGCCATTCTCCTGCCTCAGCCTCCCGAGTAGCTGGTACTACAGGCGCCCGCCACCTCGCCAGGCTAGTTTTTTGTATTTTTTTGAGTAGAGACGGGGTTTCAACGTGTTAGCCAGGATGGTCTCAATCTCCTGACCTCGTGATCTGCCCATCTTGGCCTCCCAAAGTGCTGGGATTACAGGCTTGAGCCACCGCGCCCGGCCTGGTACCCTTTTTGAAATACTATATTTTCCCTTTTTTAAAAGACTTTTCAGCCCAGAATATATGGCCTGCCTTCCTACACATGGTTAAATAATAATAGAAAGGTGAGAACATTTATTTTCCACAAATCAAATTCAATTAGACAATGGTTAAACTTCCCTAATTGTGTTTACTAATTGGTACTTATTTAAACTCCTTAGAGAGTAGATATCTTTAGAAGGGAGGGACTTCCTTTCTCTCAAAAACATTGAATATGAACACTAGGAGCTGAATGGAGATATGTGTAAAATAATTTTGAACAAAATGATTACTATAACGGGGATACCAAAAACTTACACAAATCAGTAAAAAGTTAAATAATTCAGTAGCAAAATAAGCAGAAGATCTTTTTTTTTTTTTTTTTTTTTTTTTTTTTTTTTGAGACGGAGTCTTGCTCTGTCGCCCAGGCTGGAGTGCAGTGGCCGGATCTCAGCTCACTGCAAGCTCCGCCTCCCGGGTTTACGCCATTCTCCTGCCTCAGCCTCCCGAGTAGCTGGGACTACAGGCGCCCGCCACCTTGCCCGGCTAGTTTTTTTGTATTTTTTAGTAGAGACGGGGTTTCACCATCTTAGCCAGGATGGTCTCGATCTCCTGACCTCGTGATCCGCCCGTCTCGGCCTCCCAAAGTGCTGGGATTACAGGCTTGAGCCACCGCGCCCGGCCAAGCAGAAGATCTTACTAGATAATTCAAAAAGTAGTACACTAAACATATATAAAACCAAGTTACCTAGTTACTAAAATGTGTATTAAAATAATGAGATGCCAGTTTTTCACACATTACAAAGGAATTTATCTTTAATTGCAATTTAAAAAAATTTTTTAATTAAACTTTAATTTCTAGGGTACATGTGCACAGCGTGCAGATTTGTTACACATGTATACATGGGCCATGTTGGTGTGCTACACCCATTAACTCATCATTTACATTAGGTATTTCTCCTAATGCTGTCCCTCCCCCCGCCCTCCACCCGATGACAGGCCCTTGAGTGTGATGTTTCCCACCCTGTGTCCAAGTGTTCTCATTGTTCAATTCCCACCAATGAGTGAGAACATGCAGTGTTTGGTTTTCTGTCCTAGTGAGTTTGCTCAGAATGATGGTTTCCGGCTTCATCCATGTCCCTACAAAGTACATGAACTCATCATTTTTTTATGGCTGCATAGTATTCCACAGTATATATGTGCCACATATTCTTAATCCAGTCTATCATTGATGAATATTTGGAATGTTTCCAAGTCTTTGCTATTGTAAATAGTGCCATGATAAATATACATGTGCATGTGTCTTTATAGCAGCATGATTTATAATCCTTTAGGTATATACCTAGTAATGGGATGGCTAGGTCAAATGGTATTTCTAGTTCTAGATCCTTCAGGAATCGCCACACTGTCTTCCACAATGGTTGAACTAGTTTACAGTCCCATCAACAGTGTAAAAGTATTCCTATTTCTCCACATCCACTCCAGCACCTGTTGTTTCCTGACTTTTTAATGATCTCCATTCTAACTGGTATGAGATGGTATCTCATTTGTTGGTTTTGGTTTGCATTTCTCTGTTGACCAGTGATGATGAGCATTTTTTTCATGTGTCTGTTGGCTGAAAAAGTGTCTTCTTTTGAGAAGTGTCTGTTCATATCCTTTGCCCACTTTTTCATGGGGTTGATTTTTTCTTGCAAATTTGTTTAAGTTCTTTGTAGATGCTGGACATTAGCCCTTTGTCAGATAGGTAGATTGCAAACATTTTCTCCCATTCTGTAGGCTGCCTGTTCACTCTGATGGTAATTTATTTTGCTGTGCAGAAGCTCTTTAGTTAAATTAGATCCCATTTGTCTATTTTGGCTTTTGTTGCCATTGCGCTTGGTGTTTTAGTGATGAAGTCCTTGCCCATGCCTATGTCCTGAATGGTATTACCTAGGTTTTCTTCTAGGGTTTTTATGGTTTTAGATCTAACATTTAAATCTTTAATCCATTTTGAATTACTTTTTCTATAAGGTGTAAAGAAGGGATCCAGTTTCAGCTTTCTATATATGGCTAGCCAGTTTTCCCAGCATCATTTATTAAATAGGAAATCCTTTCCCTGTTTCTTGTTTTTGTTAGTTTTGTCAAAGATCAGATGGTTGTACATGCGTGGTGTTATTTCTGAGGGCTCTGTTCTGTTCCATTGGTCTATATCTCTGTTTTGGTACCTGTCTCATGCTGTTTTGGTTACTATAGCCTTGTAGTATAGTCTGAAGTCAGGTAGCATGATGCCTCCAGCTTTGTTCTTTTGGCTTAGGGTTGTCTTGGCAATGCAGGCTCCTTTATGGTTGTGTATGAACTTTAAAGTAGTTTTCTCCAATTCTATGAAGAAAGTCATTGGTAGCTTAATGGGGATGGCATTAAATGTATATATTACTTTGGGCAGTATGGCCATTTTTATGATATTTATTCTTCCTATCCATGAGCATGGAATATTCTTCCATTTGTTTGTGTCCTCTTTTATTTCGTTGAGCAGTGGTTTGTAGTTCTCCTTGAAGAGGTCCTTCACATCCCTTCTAAGTTGGATTTCTACTTATTTTATTCCCTTTGAAGCAATTGTGAATGGGAGTTCACTCACGATTTGGCTCTCTGTCTGTTATTGGTGTCTAGGAATGCTTGTGAGTTTTGCACATTTATTTTGTATCCTGAGACTTTGCTGAAATTGCTTATCAGCTTTACTAGAGTTTGGGCTGAGACAATGGGGTTTTCTAAATATACAATCATGTCATCTGCAAACAGGAACAATTTGACTTCCTCCTTTTCTAATTGAATACCCTTTATTTCTTTCTCCTGCCTGACTGCCCTGGCCAGAACTTCCAACACTATGTTGAATAGGAGTGGTGAGAGAGGGCATCCCTGTCTTGTGCCAGTTTTCAAAGGGACTCCTTCCAGTGTTTGTCCATTTAGTATGATATTGGCTGTGGGTTTGTCATAAATAACTCTTATTTTGAGATACATCCCATCAATACCTAGTTTACTGTGAATTTTTAGCATGAAGAGGTGTTGAATTTTGTCAAAGGCCTTTTCTGCATCTATTGAGAAAATCATGTGGTTTTTGCCTTTGGTTCTGTTTATATGATGGATTACGTTTATTGATTTGCGTATGTTGAACCAGCCTTGCATTCCAGGGATGAAGCCAACTTGATCCGGGTGGATAAGCTTTTTGATGTGCTGCTGGATTTGATATGCTAGTATTTTATTGAGGATTTTTGCACTGATATTCATCAGGGATATTTGTCTAAAATTCTCTTTTTGTGTGTGTGTGTGTGTCTCTGCCAGGCTTTGGTATCAGGATGATGCTGGCCTCATAAATGAGCTAGGGAGGATTCTCTTTCTCTATTTATTGGAATGGTTTTAGAAGGAATGATACCAGTTCCTCCTTGTACCTCTGGTAGAATTTGGGTGTGAATTTATCTGGTCTTGGACTTTTTTTGGTTGGTAGGCTATTAATTACTGCCTCAACTTCAGAGCCTGTTATTTGTCTATTCAGGGATTCAACTTCTTCCTGGTTTAGACTTCGGAGGGAGGGTGTATGTGTCCATGAATTTATCAATTTCTTCTAGATTTTCTAGTTTATTTGCATAGAGGTGTTTATAGTATTCTGTGATGATAGTTTGTATTTCTGTGGGATCAGTGGTGATATCCCCTTTATCATTTTTTATTGCATCTATTTGATTTTTCTCTTTTCTTCTTTGTCTTGCTAGCAGTCTATCAATTTTGTTGATCTTTTCAAAAAACCAGCTCCTGGATTCATTGATTTTTTGAAGGGTTTTTTGTGTCTCTATCTCCTTCAGTTCTGCTCTGATCTTAGTTATTTCTTGCCTTCTGCTAGCTTTTGAATGTGTTTGCTCTTGCTTCTCTAGTTCTTTTAATTGTGACGTTAGGGTGTCAATTTCAGATCTTTCCTGCTTTCTCTTGTGGGCATTTAATGCTATAAATTTCCGTCTACACCCTACTTTAAATGTGTCCCAGAGATTCTGGTATGTTGTGTCTTTGTTCTCATTGGTTTCAAACAACATCTTTATTGCTGCCTTCATTTCATTGTTTACCCAGTAGCATTCAGGAGCAGGTTGTTCAGTTTCCATGTAGTTGTGAGGTTCTGAGTAAGTTTCTTAATCCTGAGTTTTAATTTGATTGCACTGTGGTCTGTGGTTTGTTATAATTTCTGTTCTTTTACATTTGCTGAGGAGTGCTTTACTTCCAACTATGTGGTCAATTTTGGAATAAGTGTGATGTGGTGCTGAGAAGAATGTATATTCTGTTGATTTGGGGTGAAGAGTTCTGTAGATGTCTGTTAGGTCCACTTGGTGCAGAGCTGAGTTCAAGTCCTGGATATCCTTGTTAACTTTCTGTCTTGTTATCTGATGTTGACAGTGGTGTGTTAAAGTCTCCCCTTATCATTCTGTGAGAGTCTACATCTATTTGTAGGTCTCTAAAACTTGCTTTATGAATCTGGGTGCTCCTGTATTGGGTGCATATATATTTAGGATAGTTAGCTCTTCTTGTTGAATTGATCCCTTTACCATTATATAATGGCCTTCTTTGACTCTTTCGATCTTTGTTGGTTTAAAGTCTGTTTTATCCGAGAGTAGGATTGCAACCCCTGCTTTTTTTGTTTTCCATTTGCTTGGTAGATCTTCCTCCATCCCTTTATTGTGAGCCTATGTGTGTCTCTGCACGTGAGATGCATCTCCTGAATACAGCACACTGATGGGTCTTGACTCGTTATCCAATTTGCCAGTCTGTGTCTTTTAATTGGGGCATTTAGCCCATTTACATTTAAGGTTAATATTCTTAAGTGTGAATTTGATCCTGCCATTATGATGTTAGCTGGTTATTTTGCTTGTTGATGCAGTTTCTTCCTAGCATTGATCGTCTTTATGATTTGGCATGTTTTTGCAGTGGCTGGTACCTGTTGTTCCTTTCCATGTTTAGTGCTTCCTTCAGGAGCTCTTGTAAGGAAGGTCTAGTGGTGACAAAATCTCTCAGCATTTGCTTGTCTGTAAAGGACATTATTTCTCCTTCTCTTAGAAAGCTTAGTTTGGCTGGATATGAAATTCTGGGTTGAAAATTTTTTCCTTTAAGAATGTTGAATATTGGCCCTCACTCTCTTCTGGTTTGTAGAGTTTCTGCTGAGAGATCCGCTGTTTGTCTGATGGGCTTCCCTTTGAGGGTAGCCCAACCTTTCTCTCTGGCTGCCCTTAACATTTTTTCCTTCATTTCAACCTTGGTGAATCTGACAATTATGTCTCTTGGGGTTGCTCTTGCTCTTCTTGAGCAGTATCTTTGTGGTGTTCTCTGTATTTCCTGAAATTGAATGTTGGCCTGACTTGCTAGGTTGGGGAAATTCTCCTGGAGAGTATCCTGAAGAGTGTTTTCCAACTTGGTTCCATTCACCCCCTCACTTTCAGGTACATCAATCTGATGTAGATTTGGTCTTTTCACATAGCCCCATATTTCTTGGAGGCTTTGTTCATTTCTTTTTACTCTTTTTTCTCTAAATTTCTCTTCTTGCTTCATTTCATTCATTTGATCTTCAATCACTGATACTCTTTTTTCCACTTGATCGAATTGGCTACTGAAGCTTGTGCGTGCATCACGTAGTTCTCATGCCATGGTTTTCAGCTCCATCAGGTCATTTAAGGTTTTCTTTATGCTGTTTATTCTAGTTAGCCATTCATCTAATCTTTTTTCAAGGTTTTTAGCTTCTTTGCAATGGATTCACACATCCTCCTTTAGCTCGGAGAAGTTTGTTATTACCGATCTTCTGAAGCCTACTTCTGTCAACTTGTCAAAGTCATTCTCCATCCAGCTGTGTTCTGTTGCTGGCAAGGAGCTGCATTCCTTTGCAGAAGAGGCACTCTGATTGTTAGAATTTTCAGCTTTTCTGCTCTGGTTTCTCCCCATCTTTGTGGTTTTATCTACCTTTGGTCTTTGATGATGGCGACCTACAGATGGGGTTTTGGTGTGGATGTCCTTTTTGTTGATGTTGATGCTATTCCTTTCTGTTTGTTAGTTTTCCTTCTAATAGTCAGGACCCTCAGCTGCAGGTCTGTTGGGGTTTGCTGGGGGTCCACTCCAGACCCTGTTTGTCTGGGTATCACCAGCGGAGGCTGCAGAACAGCAAATATTGCAGAACAGCAAATGTTGCTGCCTGATCCTTCCTCTGGAAGCTTCGTCTCAGAGGGGTACCAGGCTGTATGAGGTGTCAGTCGCCCCTACTGGGAGTTGTCTCCCAGTTAGGCTACTTGTGGGTCAGGGAGCCACTTGAAGAGGCAGTCTGTCCGTTTTCAGATCTCAACTCTGTGCTGAGAGAACCACTACTCTCTTCAAAGCTGTCAGACAGGGATGTTTAAGTCTGCAGAAGTTTCTGCTGCCTTTTGTTCAGCTATGCCCTGCCCCCAGAGGTGGAGTCTACAGAGGCAGGCAGTCCTCCTTGAGCTACAGTGGGCTCCACCCATTTCAAGCTTCCCCGTCACTTTGTTTATCTAGTCAAGCGTCAGTAATAGTGCATGCCCCTCCTGCAGCCTCGCTGCCACCTTTCAGTTCGATCTCATACTGCTGTGCTAGCAGTGAGCAAAGCTCCATGGGCATGGGACCCTCAGGACCAGGCACAAGATATAATCTCCTGGTGTGCCATTTGCTAAGATCGTCGGAAAAGTACAGCATTAGGGTGGGGGTGTCCTGATTTTCCAGGTACCATCTGTCAGGGCTTCCCTTGCCTAGGAAAGGGAATTTCCCAACCCCTTGTGCTTCTCGGGTGAGGTGATGCCCCACCCTGCTTCAGCTCACACTCCATGGACTGCACCCACTGTTCAAAAAGTCTCAGTGAGATGAACCCAGTACCTCCGTTGGAAATGCAGAAATCACCTGTCTTCTGCATCACTCATGCTGGGAGCTATAGACTGGAGCTGTTCCTATTCAGCCATCTTGAAACCCCAGAAAATATTTTTTAAAATAACATGTTCCACTGAACTCCTGGCAGATTTTGCACTGTGCATCAGCAGCCTTTAAAATGTGCTACATTTCTTAATATAGCAATTTTAACTAATACATTAATTTTGACATAATGAAGTAGAATCACTTGTCTGGGGTAAATACCTGAGGTTCACCATCTCATACCAAGGAAATCAAGTACATGGACACACAAAAACTTGGTTTAGGAGCAGACGTTTAATAGGCAAAAGAAAGAGAAAGGAGAATAGCTCTCTCTCCTGAGAAAGAGTGGGACTTCCAGCTTGCAGAGAAGTGCATTGGATTTTACAGACTGCCTTCAAGAGGCAGTGTCTGATTTACATAGGGCCAAAGATTGGCTGGATCAGTTATGGATGTTTACACAGCTCACAAGGAAGCTGGCTTCCCCACCCTCATCTTTGATTATGCAAAC
Source organism: Macaca thibetana thibetana (assembly GCF_024542745.1). Classification (NCBI taxonomy): domain Eukaryota; kingdom Metazoa; phylum Chordata; class Mammalia; order Primates; family Cercopithecidae; genus Macaca; species Macaca thibetana. Next base: position 988,229 of record NC_065596.1, read on the forward strand.
GGAGCGTTTGCCAGCACTATGTTGCCTGCTTCTTACTCTACATGTGGTTTACAAAGAAAAGGGAAGATGGAGCCACCATTTTGAACATGTGTAGTTTCCAGGTAGCTCCTTTTCCTATTGGCAAAGGTGCCGGCATTTATTCATGCAAGCTTACAGCTTGCTTTTCTATGTCTGCAGCTCAATCTTACAGGTTGCTCTTTGTTAAACAGAAGAGCAGCTTTTTTGTGGGCTTTTTATTTATAAAATTTGTGGGCTTTTTATTAAAAGGAAAACTTTACCAAGGACTTTTTTTTGCCCTCACTCACTATTGGCCTAAATAATTATTTTTAACTCCTGTATCAATAATAGTTAATGTCATGGGAAACGTTTATAATGTATTTGTATGTATGAATAAGCAAGATAGCAAGCTCTAACTAGTGGTTGATTTTAATTTATTTATACAAATGTGTTGGGTACAAGCATAATTTAGTTACATGCATAGATTGCATAGTGGTGAAGTCAGGGCGTTTATGGTATCCATCATTCGAATAATGTTCATTATAGCTATTAAGTAATTTCTCAGCATCCACCCCACCCTACCTTCTCACCCTTTCATGTCAGGTGTGCTGGTCCTCAATGACCAATACACCAAAGGTAAATGTATTGTTTTCTGAGACTTAGAATTAAAAATCAACCAAACAGAAAAGATGACCCCTAAGTCAATAAAACATTTGTTTTATATATATATCTACACACACACACAAACAGACGTGTGTGTGTGTGTGTGTATATATATATTTCTTTATACTGAAGAAACTTATACAGAGTCTTTCCCATTGCACAAACCCAAAAGTAAAGCCAAATGGCTCTACATAATAAACATTATGGTAATAACTTCAAAAAAAAAATTCCTCCAATGAATGTAAATTCAAAAATAAAATGAAACAACTGTTTCTTTAGATGTGCAGAAATCAATATAAAGACACATAAAGACACAGGAAACACAGAAAACCAAGGTTTATGACACTTTCAAATGAGCATAATAATTCTCCAGTACTCTAAGAAGAAAAAAAATTTCATTTAAATGACTTTAAAATAGTTTTAAAAGACTTCAAAGCATAGATTTTAAAGAAGTTCAAAGAGACACAAGAGAAATCTGAAAACCAATACAACAATAAATAAATAAATGTAGAGTATGAATGGGAAATGTTCCAAGGAGATAGGTATCTTTTAATAGAAACTGAAACAAAAATTATGGAACTGATTTATTGAAGGAAAAAGAAAATACACTGAAAGATTCAATAACAGACGGAAACAAACATAAAAAGAATTTTCAAACCTTTAAACAGGTCTTTTAAAATAATATAGTCAGACAAAAATAAGGAGAAAAGAATAAAAAAGAATGAACAAAGACTTTGAGATGTTTCTGACCACATAAAGTGACTAAACTTCAAAATTATCAGTTTTTCTGAGAAAGAAAAAACATCAAAAAGTTTAGAAAACCCTGAGGAGTTGATGGGTGCTGACGAGTTGATGGGTGCAGCACACCAACATGGCACAAGTATACATATGTAACAAACTTGCACGTTGTGCACATGTACCCTAGAACTTAAAGTATAATAATTTTTAAAAAAGTAAAAATAAAAAAAGAAAAAAAAAAAGAAAACCTATTTAAGAAAACAATTGATGAAAACTTCCCAACTCTAGCAACTGAATTAGACATACACATACAGGAAACTCAGCAAACAAAATACAACAAAATACAAACACAATATATTGCAAAACAGACATCATCATGGCACATGATAATCAGAGTATCTAAAGTCAAAGTGAAGGAAGTAATTCTAAAATAAGCAAAAAAAAAAAAAAAAAAAAAAAAAAAAAAAGGCATCTAGTCATTTATAAAGAAAATCACATTAGATTAAAAGCAGACTTCTCAGCAGAAACTCTACTGGCCAGAAGAAAATGGGATGGCACTTTTAGAGTATTGAAAAAAAAAAAACTGCCAACCAAAAACTTTACATCAAGCTAGAACAACCGTCACAAGTGAAGAACATAAAGGCTTACCCTGAGAAATAAATGCTGAGGAAACTAATTACCACTAGACTGGGCCTATGAAAGATGTTAAAAAAAATTCTAATATAAAAACAAAAGACTGATATTCACCATTATTAAAACATATAAAAGTATAAAACAGGTCTTACAAAAAACAGAAAGTGAAATAAATCAAATCACAACATGACAGAATTTTATTAAACTACAAAGATAAAAATAAAAAATAAAACAAGAAAATAATTAACATGATACTAACAAAACCTTACATACTAATATTTACCTTGAATATAAATAAATACTTCATTGAAATGTATAGATTTGGTTGCGTGCGGTGGCTCATGCTTATAGTCCCAGCACTTTGGGAGGGCAAGGTGGGTGGATTATGAGGTCAAGAGATAAAGACCAGCCTGGCGAATATGGTGAAACCTCATCTCTACTGAAAATACAAAAATTAGCTGGGCATGGGCTGTGCGCCTGTAGTCCCAGCTACTCAGGAGGCTGAGAAAGGAGATCACTTGAATAGGGGAGGTGGAGGTTGCAGTGAGCAGTGGGATGAGATTGTGCTACTGCACTCCAGCTTGGCAATGCAGCAAGACTGCATCTCAAAAAAAAAAAAAAAAAAAAAAAGATTTATGAAATGAGTAAGAAAAAATAATCCAACTCTATGTTGCCTACAAAAATCTCAGCTTACTTGTAAGAAACATACAGATTAAAGGCGAATGGGGGGAAATATATTAACACAAACAGAAACCAAAAGTAAACAGAAATATCTATACTTACATCAAATAAAACAGGCTTTAAATAAAAAGCTGTAACACAAAGGATAAAGAAGATCATCATCCAATAATAAATAAATCATTTCAGCCAAAAGATATAATAATTCTAAATGTATACGCACCAAACATCATGGCACCCAGATTTTAAAAAGAAATATTAATAAATCTATACAAAGAGATAGACAGTAATACAATAATAGTGGAGAAATTAAACATTCTACTCACATTTGAGAGACCATTCAGAGGAAATTTGGCAAATCAACAAAGTATCCCCAAAAATCAAAGTTATATCAACTACCTACTTAGACCACAATAGAACTACAAATCAATATCAAGAAAAATTTCAGAAAGTATAAATTTACAAAGAATTTAAACAAAATACTACTCAACAGTGACTGTGTAAATGAAGTAATTAAGATGGCTGACCAGGGGTGGTGGCTCACACCTGTAATCCTAGCACTCTGGGAGGCTGAGATAGGTGGACCACCTGAGGTAAGAAGTTTGAGACTCGCCTGAGCAACATGGCAAAACCCCATCTCTACAAAAAAAAAGAAATATGAAAAAATAGCTAGGTGTGGTGGTGTACACTTATTGTCCTAGCTACTCAGGAGGCTTATATAAAATGATCGTTTCAGCCTGGAAGGCAGAAGTTGCAGCGAGCCAAGACTGTGCCACTACACTCCAGCCTGGGTGACAGAGTAAACCCCATCTCAAAACAAACAAAAAAAAATTTAAGATGAAAGTTAAAAATTTGTGGGAAAAAAGATGGAAATAGAAACACAATATAATAAAACCTGTGAGATACATCAAATATAGTACTAAGAGGGAAGTTCATAGCCTAAAGACCTGCATCAAAAAAATAGAAAGCTTACATATTAAGGACCTGACATCACACTTCAAGTAACTAGAAAATTAGTAACAAATCAAATTCTAAGTTAGAAGAAGAAATAACAAAAATCAGAACAGAACCAAATGACATGAAGTCCAAAAACAATAAAAATGATCAACAGAATAAAGAGTTGGTTTCTCAAAAAGACAAAATTGGTAAATTGCTAGCTAGATTAACCACAAACAGAATAGAAATCTAAATAAACAAAATCAGAAATGAAAGAACAAACATTACAGTGGATACAACAGTAATATAAAAGATCACTAGAAACGATTTTAAACAACTAGACAGACACTCACAAACCTGAAAACCTAGAAAGAATGAATAAATTCATGGAAACAACCTCCCAAGATAGAGTCAGGAAGAAATAGAGTACCTGAACAAACCAATAATGAGTAGCATGATTGAGTCGGCAATAAAAAAATGTCTTGACAAAGAAAAGCTCAGGACTAGATAAATGCACAGCAAAATTCTACCAAGTGTACAAAGAATAATAATCCTCCTGAAACTCTTACCAAAAATTGAGGATAATAAAATTCTTCCTAAGTCACTCAGAGGTCAGTATCACCCTGATACCAAAACTAGCCAAGGACACAACAAAGAAAACTATTATATTATTTATCATATTATTATTATATAAAATAGACAAATGGAAATCAAACTAAAAGTTTTGGCGCAGAAAAAAATCAACAGGATAAATAGGCAATCTACAGAATAAAAGAAAATATTTGCAAACTATGTGCCAACATGGAACTAATATTCAGAATTTACAAATAACTCAACTCAAAAATATTACAATAATAATAAACAAAGAATTCTATTGAAAATTGAGCAAATAACATTACTAACCATTTTTCAACAAAGACATACAAATAGCCAACACGCATATGAAAAAAAATGCTCAATCTCAACTAAAAATAAAACTACCATTTTTGTTTTATTTTCTGAGACGGAGTCTTAGTTGCCCAGGCTGAAGTGCAGTGGTATGATCTCAGTTCACTGCAACCACTGACTCCCAGGTTCAAGTACTTCTTCTGTGTCAGCCTCCTGAGGAGTTGGGGCTGCAGGTGAGAGCCACCACACCTGGCTAACTTTTGTATTTTTAGTAGAGACGTGGTTTCACCATATCGGTCAGGCTGGTGTTGAACTCCTGACCTCGTGATCTGCCTGCCTCCACCTCCCAAAGTGCTGGGATTACAGGTGTGAGCCACCATGCCTGGTCAGAACTATCATTTGATTCAGAAATCTCATCACTAGGTATCTACCCAAAGAAAAATAGTTTATTATATGAAAATGATACCTATACTTGCACATTTATTGCAGCATGCTCACAATAACAAACTGTATATACCAGAAAAGCTTAATATTCAAAATATATAGAAAATTCAAAGCAAAGGCAAGTATAATGATAACAATGATAATCCAACTAAAAAACAGTCAAAAGACTGAAAAAATATTTTGCCAAAAATATTTCCCAAAAATAACCAGAAAATTAATAACAAATCAAATTCCAAGTTAGAAGAAGAAATAAATAAAAATCAGAACAGAACCAACTGACATTAAGTCCAAAAACAATAAAAATAATTAACAGAATAAAGAGTTGGTTTTTCAAAAAGACAAAATTGGTAAATTGTTAGATAGATTAACCACAAACAGAATAGAAATCTAAATAAACAAAATCAGAAATGAAAGAACAGACATTACAATGGATACAACAGTAATACAAAAGATCACTAGAAATGATTATTTGTATATATTTGTATATTTGAAAATATTTGTATAGATTTATATACAATGACCAACAGATATATAAAAAAGTGCTCCATATCACCTACCAACAGGAAACTGCAAATGAAAACGATGAGTTATCACTTCAAATCTGTTAGGATTGTTAATATCAAAAAGAAAAAATAGAGAAATAAGTAACATCTGTCATTCATGTTCCTGAGATTTCTGAAACAAATCTTAATATCACCACTGCTCTCACACATTTCAGACATGATGGGAAAAGAACACTTAAGAAATGATCTAACATGCAGTTCCTCAAAAATACTCAGAAATATTCTTATATTCCCCCGAAACAATGGAAGAGCAGGCATATCATACAGTACCTTATAAGCCATAAAGAGGACTTTAGCTGTCACAGTACCCTCTAAGGAAAATCACTAAATAGGAAGTAGAGTCCTTAGAGAATTTAAGGGTATGGGACAAAAGATGCTCCTATTTGAGAGCTAGAGAAATAAAAATGGCTTTTTAGGAAACCTTTCTATTGAAGCAAAGCATTCTATAGGTCTGGAATTTAGGAAACCTTTCTATTGAAGCAAAGCACATTTTAAGGTCTGGAATTCTTTTTGACCGTTGTACCCCTCATCTCTGTTATCTGCTTCATTCATGCTTACCTACCTGAGTATTTGACTACTGTCTCATGTCTCTTCACATTCTAGGGCTTTTATTTGCTCAAAGCAGTAGATCAGATCAGAGTTACAGACAACAAGGTCTGTTTTGTTAGAAAAATTAGCATGACTTTCTGGGATTCTCCAGTTACCAACCTAGTACTATCTTCAGTAGAGAGGAGAGAATATAATGAAAGATTCTAGAAATTTAATTCCAAAATACTGTTTTCTGACAGAAACTTTTGAATATTTAAAACATATGTGACATTTCTGGGTCCTTAGCTGTACTATCCAATACTATTGAATTTAAAATTAGTGCTGGATATTGGATTTTAACATTTGTACAACAATGTTTAATGCCACTGAATTTCTAGAATTATCATTAATCTAGAGTGAAGGATACATATTAGCTCAAGAAAGGGGAAGGTTCCTGTTAATATAAAACATCTTGAAAATTTTCTTATCTATTCCAATAAACCTTCAAGTTTTTCTTAAAAGTATTAATCTAAAAATAATGTATGCAGAGCAAAACCTCCCAAAATCATTCCACAGAAGGAGAAAATAGAAGCCTTATGGTATATTAGAAAATCTGGGGGATATTTATTCTCACCAAGAGACCAGGTTTCTGTAGTTCTCTAACTTTGCATCTCTATACAAATTTCAATGAGCAGGATTCAGACATACCCACTCCTCCTGAGAGAATTCTATGGCCAAAGCCTTGAATGTTAACATTTCCTAAGAAAACCAAAACACCCACACATATTTAGCAAATGGCCATGGGTAGTACTGTTAATTTTACTCTAGGTGTTTGAGAGTTACGAGAGCTGCCTCTGTTTTACATGAGAGACTGGAATTATCCCATAAAATATTGTTAAATAGAGAAAGATTCTCTAATGTAGTTTTGTATTCTGAGGAAATAAAATGAAAAAAGATCCACAAACCAATGTAGGTACTATAGTTTTCTAAATAATACAGCATAAAATTTATGGCATAAACACAAGCATATACAGTTTTGAGTGCCATATTTACATTATACACAGTAAGTTCTGTCTAGTTCTCATATGGAGAAGTCACAGTAAGTTAGAAGGTACCTCTCAAATTTTAATGCATACATCAATGAACTGCAGATTTTGTTAAAATATGGATTCTAATTCAAGAGGTCTGGGACGAGATCTCAGTTACTGATTTGCTAACAAACTCACAAATGACATAAATGATTCTAACTTAAGGAAAATACTTTGTAAAACATCTAGTGATAGAACCTGGGTTTTATCCCCATGTATATGAGCAGTGAACGAAGATGACAGCCTTCATTTTCCAAAGCAAGATATAGACAAGAGAAACTATTAAGAAAAGGGATGTAAGAAAAATGGATGTGCTGTGGTCAAGAATAAGCTGAGGTAAACATCTGGCTCAGTATGACTCAGTGAGTTTGAGTGCAGGTACACAATTCTCATTATGTAACCTAGTTACATAAGCTCATACTTGGCTCTGAGCCGCTACTCTGTGTAAGGAGTACACAGACAGGTGGATAGGAGGGGAAGAGAGAGAGTAAAACTGCTGATCCTGTACATATGGCTCATGTCCAGGCTTCTGCCCAGAGAGATAATAAAGCCATATCAAAACTGCCTACAATTCCTTGAGTGTTTTTCCAGCAACCCACCACTCGCCCACTGACTTATGTCAGACCTCAGCTTGGGCTGCAACCTGACACTTGGCATGACTGGAGAGCTTTCAGATTAAATGTGATTGTTTATGTACATTAGTCAGAAAATCTCTCCAAAATACCTGTTAATAATACAGTTTTTAGAAAGTAATCTTAAAGTGACGAATTCCTTCAGAAAACACATTAACCAAGTGAATAAAATGAATTGGACAGATTGGCATCGGGTGCTGATACATATAGGAGGATGCAACATGACTTCTGTGAGATTACTGGCCAAAAACCATAAATTATTATTTTATGTATTTATTTATTTATTTTAAGATGGAGTCTCTCACTCTGTCACCCAGGCTGGAGTGCAGTGGCGTGATCCTGGCTCACTGCAAGCTCTGCCTCCCAGGTTCACATCATTCTTCTACCTCAGCCTCCTGAGTAGCTGGGACTACTGATGCCTGCCAACACGCCTGACTAATTTTTTGTATTTTTAGTAGAGACGAGGTTTCACCATATTGGCCAGGATGGTCTCAATCTCCTGACCTCGTGATCCACCCGCCTGGGCCTCCCAAAGTGCTGGGATTACAGACGTGAGTCACCACGCCCGACAAAAAACATAAATTATAATCTGAATCTAATCTTGAAAAACATGTTTTATGCAAAGTTCAAGCCACATATGATGCCCATGTTTTGTAATTTCTAGTAGTCTATTTAAATAATATCTCTTCAGCATTCTAGAAGGCACATTTCTTTGAATTAATTCCTTTACATACATATCTTTCTAAATTATTCCAGGCTATTAATTCCATTCTTTTCCAGTTGGAATTTTAAAATTATGTTCTTCAGAGAGCTGATGAAGCATTCAGATGGAACCTAAACGGTGCACTTTTCTCCCTCACTGATATCTGAGGACCCAGCAGCAACCCTAATAAGAATGTTTTATATCCCTGAAAGATTCTCTCGAAAGCTTAAGGGAATGAATAACTCCACCTTCCACAGGCTTAATCCCAAGGCACAAGGCCACCTGCACCAGCAGATTGAGTCAGCAAGACAGCAGAAGCAGGAAGAATTGGCCGGAAGACACATACCCCCGAAGATGGAGAGGGAGGCCATCTGGGTATGGCAGCTGGACAAACGAAGCTCCTCAGCCTCCAGTCGCCTCTCTGTGCATGCCCCTTGGTCACTGATCTCACCTACCAGTAAGTGTCCCGCGAGCCCAGTTAACAGGGAAAAATCAACACAGCCTCTCTTGGTTTCTCCGGTCCAAAAATCCAACGTTGGTCCAAGAAGGCTCTGGCATGTGCCAGGCATTTGCTGATCATCTGGTCTTAGGGGGATGCCTCTAAGCCATTCCATCCCGTCCTGGGAACAAAAAAGGTAGTAGTGACAATCGCTCCTTTTATCGTCTCCCTCCAGCTGCCCAGGACAGTACCCTTTTCCCTGTTCTCTCCAGCCTAACCCTGTTACGCGAAATTGCAAGTTTTCCATTCCAAAGTACAGCCTTGAAGGCTGCCTCATAAAAAACCTACAAACCTTAGGCCTCAGGCAAGATATCCGTGCCTTGTCTTGTTTTGCAATTCAATCTGGACACAATACGAATTGGATAATGGGTCCAAATGGCCCGCAAATGGAACACTAGACTTTACAATTTTAACTGACTTAATCAATTATTGCTGATGGCTGGAAAAATGAGGAGAAATTCCTTATATCCAGGTTTTTGCACTCAGATCACAACCCAATCTCTGCAGTTCTTGCTCACCTGTTCAAATCCTCCTCCTCTATTCTCGCCGCCCTGATCGCCTTCCTCCTCCCGACCCTACCTCTTCTTTGGATCCAGCAGACTGCCATCCACCCGTCTCAGCCCCTACCTCTCCCTCTCAACCATCTTCTTTCACCTCCAAGCCTCTTCTTTATCTTCTCAGCCACGATCTTCTCAGTCCCCATCTTCTCAGTGGCCATATTCCCAGCCACCATATTCCTAGTCAGCAGTATCCACTTCTTTTCCTACATCGTCCCCTCCTCATGACAATTCCAGTATTGCCTGTACCCATTAACCTACCCCACCACCCTCTCCTGAGGCTTGTAAACCCATCCCACCACCTTATACTCCTACCTATCCTCCCCTGCCTGTTAACTCAACCCCCCTTCCCCATTCAAACCCTCAGCAGGAACCACTTCCATGTTCCTCCTTCTCTCCCATCCATACTTGCTCAGGCACCATCTTTGGCCCATGCCCCATCCTTACTTCAGTGCTGGTGCTACAGTGCCCCCTTCAGGAAGTAGCAGAAACTGAACATACTGTTAGAGTTCATGTTCCCTTCTCCCTCACTGATCTCTCTCAAATTAACAAAAAGACTCAGTTCATTTTCAGAAGACCCTACCTCTTATATTGGAGAGCTTCAGTATCTCACCCAGTGTTATGAACTAACTTGGCATGACCTCTACATTATCCTCTCTGCCACCCTCTCCGCAGAAGACCAGGACCGTATATGGACCCTAGCTCAGGTGCATGCCAATACAATTCATAACCAGGCTCCTGCACAGCCTACTGGTGCAGAGGCGGTTCCCAACGAGGACCCCCACTGGGATTATCAAGACGTGGTCCCTGGATGCCACCATCGAGACAACATGATTGTGTGTCTCCTTGCAGGACTCAAAAAGGGTGCCCATAAAGTGGTAAACTATGAAAAACTTTCAGAAATCACCCAAGGTCATAACGAAAACCCAGCCCTTTTTCTCTCTTGTTTAACTGACACCACGAAAAAGTATACCAACCTAGACCCAGCTAGCCCAGAAGGAACCACTAAACCTTTCTCTCTATATACCGATGAATGGTGTGGAGTTGCAGTAGGTGTTCTAACCTAGTCTAAGAGACCCACCCTCCAGGTTGTTGCCTACCTCTCTAAATGGTTTGAAGCCACAGTTCTAGGATGGCCTGCCTGCCTCTGAACATTGGCAGCAGCTGCTGTCCTCACCCTTGAAAGCCTAAACTATCTCTCCAAGCCAACTTAACAGTTTATTCAACCCATAATGTCAAAGACATGCTAGCTCACCACAGTGTACTAGGTTTCACCTCTCCCCCATGGCTCCTCTAACTGTATGCTCTATTCATAGAAACTCCACACATCACCATGCTAACCAGCTCCCGTCTAAACTTGGCCATGCTCTTACCTGAAGCTACCACTGTCCAAGATCCTATACACTTCTGTGTCAACATGTTCAAACCTTTCTTATAGCTTTTCCAAACCTAACAGAGCAACCTCTTCCAGATGCCTTCTTTACTTGGTTTGTAGATGGCAGCTCCTTCCTACATCAAGGATGCCGGCATGCTGGCTATGCTATATTGTCACCCCCCCCCACACACACTATTCAAACTAATCCACTCTTCCTAGGTACCACCTCCCAAAAAGCTGAACTCATCACCCTCATTCGAGCTCTCACTCTAGCAGTCAGACAACAGATCAACATATATTCAAATTTTCATTATGCTTTCCACATAGTGCACTCACATTCATCCATCTGGAAAGAACAGGGTTTCCTAACTGCAAAAAACAAACAAACAAACAAACAACAACAACAACAACAAAAAACACTCCTGTCATAAATGACTCTCATCAGCAAGCTCCTTCAAGCCACTAGACTCCTGTAGAAAGCTGCCATCATTTATTGCAGGGGCCACTAAATGCCAGACAATCCTATATCAGCCAGAAATCTAGCAGATAGAGAAGCCAAACAAGTAGCCCTACAACCTGTGCAAGGCCACTTTCTGTGCCTGTCTTCGTTCTCTCCTCTTTACTCCCCAGAAGAAAAGGGGGACTACCAAGCCCCAAACTTTCAAAACCAAGGAACATTGTATGTCAAGGAAAGGCGCTTCATTCTTCTTCACAATCTCTATCCTCCAAAGCCTCCACAACTCTTTCCATGTCAATTACAAACCTCTCCTGCAACTTCTCCACCCTATCCTCACTTGTCTTCACCTTTCCAGCCATGTTTGAGAGATTACCCAGTCCTGCTCTATCTGCCAATCAGTATCACCCCACAGCTGCCTGTGGCCACCACCTTTTCCCACTCACTAAGCCCAGGGCCAGGTACCCAGGCAAGACTGACAAGTAGACTTTACTCACATGCTGCCCGATAAACAGCTCTGCAATCTTCTAGCCTTTGTCTGTACTTTCTCCAGGTGAGTAGCTTTCCCAACAACTTCAGAAGATGCAAATGTCATCACACAAACTCTCAACATGCACATAATTCTCCATTTTGGACTACCAACATTCATCCAGTCTGATAATGGGCCTGCCTTCCTCAGACAAAGTACCCAAGGTGTCTCTATATCCTTACTTATAAAATGAGTTCTCCACACACCCTACAGTTCTCAATCTTCAGGCAAAGTTGAAAAAAATTATCTCTGTTGTTAAAGCCCAACTCACCAAGCTGGCTCTAGAAACCCTCCAGTGGTGGACAAAAAAATCTCCCTTTTGCCCTCATGAGATTCTGCACAACACCAAAGGCACAGTCTTTATAGTCCCTTTGAAATTATGTTTGGCTGAATGTTGCAGGAAGTCAGGGACTGGCTGAAGCTGTGGCAGAAGAACATAAATTGTGAAGATTTCATGGACAATTACTAGTTCCCAAAATTAATACTTTTATAATTTCTTATGCCTGTCTTTATTGCAATCTCTGAATATAAATTGTGAAGATTTCATGAACATTTATCACTTCCCCAATCAATACTCTTATAATTTCCTATGCCTGTCTTTAATCTCTTAATCCTATCATCTTCATAAGCTGAGGATGTATGTTGCCTCAAGACCCTGTGATGATTGCATTAACTGTACAATTGTTTGTAAAACGTGCGTTTTACAAATGAGATCTGATTGTAAAACATGGGTGGTTGAACAATATGAAATCAGGGCACTCTGAGAAAGAACAGAATAACGGCAATTTTCAGGGAACAAGGAAAGATAACCATAAGGTCTGACTGCCTGCGGGGTTGGGCAGAATACAGTCATAGTTTTCTTCTCACAGAGAGCCAATGGAAGGACATGTGAATAGGGGAAATATCACTGATTTCTTTTCCCAGCAAGGAATATTAATAATTGATAACCCTGGGGAAGGAATGTATTCCCAGGGGTAGGCCTATAGACGACCGCTCTGGGAGTGTCTGTCTTATGTGGTCGAGAGAAGGGAAGAAATATGCCCTGGTCTCCTGCAGTGCCCTCAGACTTGCTTGGATTGGGAAATTCCAGCCTGGTGAATTCTAGTCAGACTGGTTATCTGCTTGTGAACTCTGTTTCCTGTTAAAATGTTTATCAAGACAATGCATGCCCAATGGGACATGGACCCTCATCAGTAATTCCAATTTTGCCCTTGCCTTGTGATCCTGCTCTCCCCTTTTGCCTTGTGATCTTTTACTGCCCTTTGAAGCATGTGATCTCTGTGACCCACTCCCTATTCGTACCCCCCCGCCTTTTGAAATCCCTAATAAAAACTTGTTGGTTTTGTGGCTCGGGGTTGCCATGATGGTCCTACCAATATGTGATGGCATCCCCGGAGGCCCAGCTGTAAAATTTCTCTCTTTGTACTCTTTCTCTTTATTTCTCAGACCGGCCGACACTTAAGGAAAATAGAAAAGAACCTACGTTGAAATATTGGGGGCTGGTTCTCCTGATAGCCAAATTTTGTCTTGAGGCCTCCACCCTTCCCAGATTCTGAGCCACTAGGGAATTACCTCCCCTCCTTAATCCAGACACAGTCTTTCTTTCATGAAGCAGCAAATGAGGCCATGCCCCTCCCTGTCAACACCTCCTTGTCCTTTCAACATAACTGTCTTGCAGGCACAGATGTGTTTATCTGCCAACCCAACCCTCACAAAAATCTACAACTGAAGTTGGCAGGCCCCTGCACTGTGATACTCAGCACGTTGACCGCAGTGAGAGTCCAAGGACTCCCCAGCTGGATTCATCGCACCAGGGTCAAGCTCATCCCCAAGGCTACTCCCTCCTCCAAAACATTAACAGTGGGAAACACTCTTGGAGTCCCTGCATGTAATAATAATTTAAAACAAACAAATAAAAAACAACCACGATCCTTAAAGGCAGGAGGAAGCCAAAGATGGCAACAGGATGAATGGCCTCCACAATGGATCATCAAATATTACTGTCCTGCCACTTGAGCTGAGGATAGTTCATGGGGTTATTGCACTCCCATATATATGTTAACTAGAATAATTAAGACTACAGGCAGTTTTAGAGATAATCACTAACCAAACCGCCTCAGCTCTGGAAATGTTCACAGAACAACAAAACCAAATGCATGCGGCTATTTATCAAAACAGGCTAGCACTAGACTACTTATTAGCAGAAGAAGGTGGAGTCTGTAGTAAGTTTAATATCGCTAATTGTTGTCTTAACATAGACGATAACAGAAAAGCAGTACTGGGAATCACTTCAAAAATCAGAAAAGTACCCATGTACCAGTCCGAACCTAGAAGGGGTGGGGCCCAACAAACCTTTTAGGAAGGTGGTTCTCTAATTTAGGAGAATTTAAAACGCTGGTAGGACCAGTAATCATCACCGCGTTCCTCCTGTTGCTCTCCCGTGTAATCCCACTAATGATAAAACCACTAAAACTCCTGTTGAAACTAGTTAGCCACCAGACAATCCAGACAATGCTCCTGCTACAACGACACAATGGGTATCAACCTGTCTCTCAAAAATACCCCAAAAATTAAGTTTTTATTTTTTGAAGGTACCCATTCCACTCCTATGTCATGCCTGAAGTAGTTACTGAGAAAGTTGTCCCTTTTTTCTATGACCAAATAGACAAGAATGAAAGATTCTCCCTGGGGTCTGAAAGCTTAAGGGAATGAATAACTTCTCCCTCCTCAGGCCCAGTTCCAAGGTGCAAGGCCACTTGTGCCAGCAGCATGCATCAGCAAGAGAGTAGAAGCAGGAAGAGATCTGGCCAGGAGACACATTCCCCCTTAAGATCGAGAGGGAGGTTGTCTGGTACTATGTAGCAGTCGCGTCAGACTGGGACACTTCCTGTTTACAGAGGACTATAAAACCCCTGCCCTGTCTTTACTTGGGGCTGAGGCCATTTTAGGTCTCAGCCCGCCTGCACCCAGGTCCTCATTAAAACAGTCTGTTCTTCACATTGCCTCATCTTGTCTGTTGGCGTGCTCTCAAGGTTCGAACCAATACAAGAGCCTTGCAATCCCCACCTGCCCAAGCTGATCTGTCAACAAAGAAAATACTTTCATGCCGGGCAGTGGCTCAAGCCTGTAATCCCAGTCCTTTGGGAGGCTGATGTGGATGGATCCCCTGAGGTCAAGAGTTTTGAGACCAGCCTGGCCAACATGGCGAAACCCCATCTCTACAAAAACACAAAAATTAGCTGGGCATGATGGTACACGCCGGTAATCCCAGCTACTCGGGAGGCTGAGGCAGGAGAATCGCTTGAATCCGAGAGGTGGAGGTTGCAGTGAGCCAAGATCGCGCCATTGCACTCCAGTACGGGTGACAGAGCAAAACTCCACCTCAAAAAAAGAAAAAAAAAAGAAAGAAAAGAAAATGTTTTCAATATTTCAGGGTATAAATTCAAGATGAGTATTATTTGTGATATATAAGAAGGCTGGATGGAGAGAATAAAGGCTCTGATAAATTGGGAAGAATTATTTTAAAGAGATCCTTTCACTGTCATGAGAAGAAAAGGGAAAAGGTAGTTGAAACAATCTTGTTAGGCAAAAGCATCAGAGGTAGAAATGTAAATGATTGCAATTCTAAATACATGAAATTCTAGAAGAAACTGTGAACACAGTTTTGACCTGGGACACTTATCTAAGAATCAACCATGTTTTCTCTCTTCTGTAATTCTTTCTCAGGTGAGATTACCTGAACAAATCACCACCTTCAGCTTGAGAATGTACCTTTAAAGGCATTAGGAACAGACCCTCTGAAGGAGGTAGACTGCTCCTACAGGACCCGGGAGACACCCCAAATACTGTGAGTGCCCCAACTGCAGAAGTGGGAACGGCAGACCCTCCTCTTCTGAACACACACCCCCATACAGGGTGCAGGAGGCAGCAGGGAGGCCCTAGGAGCTTGCTGAATCCCCAAGCAGCCCATTCCTGCCTGGCACCACAGGAATCCATCAGGAGGGAAAACAGAGGAGCAGGGCGTAAAACACCAAAGGGAGAAAGACTTCCCTAGCTGAACTTTGCAAGAATTTGAACAAGGCAAGAAGTCTCCTGGCCAGAACTCAGGGGGAGGCAAGAATCTGGCTTGCAGACTTCACAGGCTGGGAAAAACTAAAGCACTGTTCTTTCCCAGCTGGGAGGCAGGAAGCCTTACGCAATTTTCAAGCCCAACTTGCCCTCCACCTGGAAACAGACTCGGGGCTGTTGTGGGGGCAAAGTGAAATTGAGACCCACTCTTTGGTTTGCATGGGAGCTAAGTCGGGCTTGTGAGTGCCAGCTTTCCCCACTTCCCTGACATCCTGTATGACTGAGCAGAGACATCCATAATCCTCCTAGGTACAAAACTTTAGTGACCTTGGAATCTCACCTGCACCCCTCACAGCAGCCGCAGCAAGACCCGTCCAACAAGAGTCTGAACTAGACACATCTAGCACCTCTCGCACCCAATTATTCTTCCCTACTCAACCTGGTGGTGGTAGACAAAGAACATAATCTTGCACTGCAGTCTTGAAGACAGAGCAAGACTCTGTCTCAAGAAAAATAAAAATTAAAAAAAAATAATAAAAATTAAAATTAAAAAACCCCACAAAACACCAAACTATGCAGGCAATAAAGAGCATGATGAATGCAATGCTACCGCACATTTCAATATTAATATTGAATGTAAATGGGCTAAATGCTCCACTTGAAAGACACAGAACTGCAGAATGAATAAGAACTCACCAATCAACTATCTGCTTTCTTCACGAGACTCAGCTAACATAACACATAAGGACCCAAATAAACTTAAAGGGGTGGAAAAAGGCATTTCATGCAAATGGATACCAAAAGCAAGCAGGGGTATCTACTCTTATACCAGACAAAACAAACTTTAAAGTAACAGTGATTAAAAGAGACAAAGAGGGACATTATGTAATGGTAAATGGCCTGGTCCAACAGAAAAACATCACAATCCTAAACATGTATTCATCTAACACTGGAACACCCAAATTTATAAAACAATTACTAACAGACCTAAGAAACGAGATAGACAGCAACACCATAATAGTGGCAAACTTTGATACTCCACTGACAGCACTAGACAGGTCATCAAGACATAAAGTCAACAAAGAAACAATGGATTTAAACTATACCCAGGAACAAATGGACTTAACAGATACGTGCAAAACATTTTATCCAACAACTGCAGAACACACATTCTACTCAACAGTGCATGGAACTTTCTCCAAGATAGATCATAAGATAGGCCATAAAATGATCCTCAACAAATTTAAGAAAATTGAAATTATGTCAAGCACTCTCTCAGACCACAGTGGAATAAAATTGGAAATCAACTCCCACAGGAATCTTCAAAACCACGCAAATTCATGGAAATTAAATAACCTGCTCCTGAATGAGCACTGGGGCAAAAAACAAAATCAATATAGAAATTAAAAAATTCTTCAAACTGAGTGACAATAATGACACAATCTATCAAAACCTCTGGGATACAGCTAAGGTGATGCTAAGACGAAAATTCATAGCCCTAAATGCCTACATAAAAAAGTCTGAAAGCAAAAACGGACCATCTGAGGTCACACCTCAAGGAACTAGAGAAACAAGAACAAACCAAACCCAAACCCAACAGAAAAAAAGAAAATAACCAAGATCAGAACAGAACAAAATAAAATTGAAACAAAAAAATACAAAAGGTAAATGAAACAAAAAGCTGCTTATTTGAAAAGATCAATAAAATTGATAGACCATTAGCAAGATTAACCAAGAAAAGAGAGAAAATCCAAATAACCTCACTGAGAAATGAAACAGGAAACATTATAACTGACACCACTGAAATACAAAAAAATCATTCAAGGCTAGTATGAACACGTTTACACACATAAACTAGAAAACCTAGAAGAGATGAAAAAATTCCTGGAAAAATACAACCCTGCTAGCTTAAATCAGGAAGCATTAGACACCCTGAACAGACCAATAACAAGCAGTGAGATTAAAGTGGTTAATTTAAAAATTACCAACAAAAAAAGCCCAGGACCAGATGGATTCACAGCAGAATTCTACCAGATATTCAAATTAGTACCAATCCTCTTGACACTATTCCACAAGATAGAGAAAGGAGGACCCCTCCCTAATTCATTCTATGAGGTCAGCATCACCCTAATACCAAAACCAGGAAAAGATACAACCAAAAAAGAACACTACAGACCAATATCCTTGATAAATATTGATGCTAATATTCTTAACAAAACACTAGCTAACCATATCCAACAACATGTCAAAAAGATAATCCATCATGATCATGCTGATTTCATACCAGGTATGCAGGGATGGTTTAACACACACAAGTCAACAAATGTGATATACCACACAAATAGAATTGAAAACAAAAACCACATGCTCATTTGAATAGATGCAGAAAAACAATTTGACAAAATTTAGCATCACTTTATGATTAAACCCCTCAGTCAAGTTGGCATACCAGGGACACAGCTTAATGTAAAAATAAAAGCTATCTATGACAAACCCACAGCCAACATAATACTGAACAGAAAAAAGTTGAAACCATTTCCTTTGACAATGGGAACAAGACAAGGATGTCCACTCTCACCACTCCTCTTCAACAGAGCCATGGAAGTCCTAGTCAGAGCCATCAGACAAGAGGAAGAAATAAAGGGCATCCAAATCAGTAAACAGGAAGTCAAACTGTCCATTTGCTGATGATATGATTATTTACCTTGAAAACCGTAAGGACTCTTCCAGAAAGCTCCTAGAACTGAAAAACAATTCAGCAAAGTTTCTGGATACAAGATTAATGTACACAACTCAGTAGCTCTTCTATTCACCAACAGCAACCAAACAGAGAATTAAATCAAGAACTCAACCTCTTTTACAATAGCATAAAATAATTAAATGAATATACCTGATGAAGAAGTCGAAAGACCTGTAAAAGGAAAATTACAAAACACTGCTGAAAGAAATCATAGACAACACGAACAAATGGAAACACACCCCATGCTCAAGCATGGGTAGAATAATTTGTGAAAATGACCATACTGCCAAAAGCAATCTATAAATTCAACACAATCCCCGTCAAAATACCACCATCATTCTTGACAGAGTTAGAAAAAACAATACTAAAATTCATATAGAACCAAAATTCATATAGAACCAAAAAAGAGCCTGCATAGCCAAAGCAAGACTAAGCAAAAAGAACAAATCTGGAGGCACCACACTACCTGATTACAAACTATATAGGCCATAGTAACCAAAAGAGCATGGTACTGGTATAAAAATTGGCACATAGACCAATGGAACAGAGAACCCAGAAATAAACCCAAATAATTACAGCCAAGTGATTTTCAAAAAAGCAAACAAAAACATAAAAGTGGGGAAAGTACACCCTTTCAACAAATGGTTCTGGGATAACTGGCTAGCCACATGTAGGAGAATGAAACTGGATCCTCATCTCTCACCTTATAAAAGAATAAACTCAAGATGGATTAAGGACTTAAACCTAAGACCAGAAACTATAAAAATTCTGGAAGATAAAATCGGAAAAACCTTTCTAGGCATTGGCTAGGCAAAAATTTCATTACCAAAAACCAAAAAGGAAATGCAATAAAAACAAAGATAAATAGCTGAGACCTAATTAAACTAAAGAGCTTTTTGCATGGCAAAAGGAACAGTCAGCAGAGTAAACACAACTCACACAGTGGGAGAAAATCTGCACAATCTATACACCTGACAATGGATTAATATCCAGAATCTACAACAAACTCAATTATACGTCTGACAAAAGATTAATATCCAGAATCTAAAACAAACAAACAAATCAGTAAGGAAAAAAGAGAATAAAAACAACCCCATCAAAAAGTGGGGTAAGGACATGAATAGAAAATCCTCAAAAGAAGATGGCCAACAAACATATAAAAAGTGGTTAACATCACTAATGATCAAAGAAATACAAATCAAATCCACAATGCAATACCACCTTATTCCTGCAAGAATAACCACAGTCAAAAGATCAAACAACTGTAGATGTTGGCGTGGATGTGGCAATCAGAGAACACATCCATGCTGCTGGTGGGAATGTAAACTAGTACAGCCACTATAGAAAACATATAAACACATATGGAAACCAGTGTGGAGATTCTGTAAACAACTAAAAGTAGAACTACCATTTGATCCAGCAATCCCACTACTGAGTATCTACCCAGAGAAAAAGAAGTCATTATTTGAAAAAGGTACTTGCACATGTGTGTTTCTAGCAGCACAATTCACAACTGTAAAATCATGGAACCAACTGAAACGCCCATGAATTAACGGGTGGGTAAAGAATCTGTGAGATACATACATATGTGTCTGTGTATGTGTATGCCTGTGTACATATATATATATAGTAGGTATAATGTGTGTGTATATATATACACACGTACACACATATATATGTTGGAATACTACTCAACAATAAAAAGGAATGAATTAACAGCATTTGCAATGTCGTGGAGAAGACTGGAGACTATTATTCTAATGGTAAAACAAATATCATATGTTCTCACTGATATGTGGGAGGTATGCTATGAGGATGCAAAGGCATAAGAATAATACAATGGACTTTGGGTACTTGGGGGGAAGAGTGAAAGGGGAAGGGATAAAATACAACATATATGGTGCAGTGTATACTGCTTGGGTGCACCAGGATCTCACAAATCACCACTAAAGAACTTACTCAACTAACCAAATACCACCTGTATATAAGTAACTTATGGAACAATAAAATTTAAAAAAAATTCTTATAATTACAGACAGGCTCACATAATGAATTCTTCATAAACTATTACACAGGCCGGGCGCAGTGGCTCAAGCCTGTAATCCCAGCACTTTGGGAGGCCGAGACGGGCGGATCACAAGGTCAGGAGATCGAGACCAGCCTGGCTAAATACGGTGAAACCCCGTCTCTACTAAAAAATACAAAAAACTAGCCGGGTGAGGTGGCGGGCGCCTGTAGTCCCAGCTACTCGGGAGGCTGAGGCAGGAGAATGGCGTAGACCCGGGAGGCGGAGCTTGCAGTGAGCTGAGATGCGGCCACTGCACTCCAGCCTGGGCGACAGAGCGAGACTCCGTCTCAAAAAAAACAAACAAACAAAAAAAAACAAACTATTACACAGGCCAGGCCTGGTACCTCATGCCTGTAATCCCAGCACTTTGGGAAACCGAAGTGAGTGATCACCTGAGGTCACGCTTTGGAGACCAGTTTAACCAACATGGTGAAACCTTGTCTCTACTAAAAATACAAAAATTAGCCCAGGCAAGGTGGCTCACACCTGTAATCCCAGCACTTTGGGAGGCTGAGACGGGTTGATCATGAGGTCAGGAATTTGAGACCAGCCTGACCAAAATGGTGAAACCCCGTTTCTACTAAAAATACAAAAATTAGCCGGGCATGGTGGCACGTGCCTGTAATCTCAGCTACTCAGGAGGCTGAGGCAGGGGAATTGCTTGAACCTGAAAGGCAGAGGTTGCAGTGAGCCCAGACTGCACCATTGCACTCTAGCCTGGGAGATGGATTAAGACTCTGTCTCAAAAACAAACAAACAAACAACAAAAACAAAAATTTAAAAAAAAACCTATTAAACAAAAAAGAAAATTAGGGTTCATCATGAGTGCCGGTCAAGTTAAAACAGAGAATTTTACAGTAATAAATTCAATACAAAGCAGACAGCATAAATTTGCTTTCAGCATTTTTGAGAATTTTTGTTTTCTAGTAAATTAGACACCTTCTTAAAATGATTTATTTTGTTCCAGTATTGCTTTTTTTCTCCTATAGTTTCAAACTTATACTCACACTCCAGAATTTATTTACACCTAAGATTCATCTTTAGACTAATAGATGTGTATTTTTAACTCAATGTAAATCAATACTAACAGTCCATATGTTCTTGCAGGCAGAGGCCACATGTTCAAAGAAAAATATATTAAAAAAATTTTAAAGATTTATTCGGGACTCAGAAATGTATGTATTTTACTTATGTTTGTATATAATTTTTATTATGACCATAAAAATAATCCTGTAGTCAATAATAATTGAATTGTACATTTAAAAATAACTAAAACTGTAGAATTGAATTGTTTGTAATACAAAGAATAAATGCTAGAGGTAATGGAGACTGCATTTAGTCTAATGTAATGGTTATATATTGTATGCCTGTATCAAAATATACCATATAGGGCATAAATATGTACACATATTAGGTATCCACAAAAATTAAGAATACATTTAAATGTGAAAATAAAAATAAAAATTTAACCTAAAGGAACAATATTCTTTAACTTAATGGCAATTAAGTCACTGGCAAAAAAGATTACAAGAGATGTCAATCCATTTATCTTACCAAACAGTGTATTTTTACCATCTTTTACTTACACCCTTGAGTAAGGTGGAATAGGTTAAAGTTAGAGGCATAATAACACTTCATTGAATTCACTATAGTATTTAACATGTTAAAAATGTTGAGTTGAAAAGTTAAGTTCACATGTAATTTATAATTTTAAAATATACTGCAATATTTCATAAAAATACAATCATACTAAATTTTAACTAAAATTAAGAATGTTTTCCTTTCATAATAATGCAGAAGAATACTAATCTGAACACCTACCTCATGCGTCACTCAATATTACAAGTTAACCACAAAGCTCCTCTCTACTTAAGTTTTCATCATGCATCTTACATTTTAATGGTCCTTACCTTTCCATAGAAAAGGTCATAAATAATGCCTCTTCATATTTGTAATGCTTTTTCAAAATACTCTTCTTACTTTAAAGACATATTTTCTGATCGATCTTTTGACAGTAATTACACTTCTAATGTTTTTATTTAGTATGAACGCTCTGATTTTGAGTAAGATGTGAGCAGGTATTAATGGCATTTTTACTTTGTCTATATTTGTACACTTTTTCTCAAATATAAATACTTTCCTGTTCATTAAGGTGTGAGCATTGGTTCAAAGTTTGGCCACATTGTTCACACTGGTAGTTTTCTCCAGTATGAATTATCTTACCTACAATCAAGTGTGACAATCATTTAGATGCTTTGTCGTATTCTTCACATTTCTAGGATTTCTCAGCAGTATGATTTTCTTGATGTTTAGGAAAGTTTGAGTTGTCAAAAGCACTGGCACATCTTTCAGGTTTGTAGAGTTTCTCTCCAGTATGAATAATCTTACGTCTGTTAAGAATTCAGGACTTTTTATAGACTTTTACCACATTATTCACACTTCTAAGATTTCTCTCCAATACGAGTTATCTTATCTGTAGTAAGGTGTGAAAACTGGTTAAAGGTTTTGCCAAATTTTTCCTGTTTGTAGGGTTGCTGTCCAGTATGAATTTTCTTATGTCTGATTAGGGCTGAGGACCAGAAAAAGGATTTGCCACATTCTTCACATTTGTAGAGTTTTACTCCAGTATGAATTACCTTATGTTTAGTAAAGGTTGAGGACCGGTTAAAAGATTTCCCACATTCTTTACATGTGTAGGGTTTCTCTCTAGTATGAATTTTCTTATGGTTAGTAAGGATTGAAGACTGGTTAAAGCCTTTGCCACATTTTTCACATTTGTAGGGTTTCTCTCCAGTGTGAATTATCTTATGTTTAGTAAGAGCTGAGGACTCTTTAAAGGCTTTGCCACACTCTTCACATTTGTAGGGTTTCTCTCCAGTGTGCATCCTCTTATGTCTAGTTAGGGTTGAGGATTGGCTAAATGCTTTGCCACATTCTTCACATTTGTAGGGTTTCTCTCTAGTATGAATTCTCTTATGTCCAGTAAGGGTTGAGGATGATATAAATGCTTTGCCACATTCTTCACACTTGTAAGGTTTCTCTCCAGTATGAATTATCTTATGTGTAGTAAGCTTTGAGGATCGATTAAAAGCTTTGCCACATTCTTCACATTTGTAGGGTTTCTCCCCAGTGTGCATCCTCTTATGTCTAGTTAGGGTTGAGGATTGGCTAAAGGCTTTGCCACATTCTTCACATTTGTAGGGCTTCTCTCCAGTATGAATTATCTTATGTTCAGTAAGAGTTGAAGATTTCCTAAAAGCTTTGCCACATTCTTCACATTTGTAGGGTTTCTCTCCAGTATGAATTATCTTATGTGTAGTAAGGGTTGAGGATTGGCTAAAAGCTTTGCCACATTCTTCACATTTGTAGGGTTTCTCTCCAGTGTGCATCCTCTTATGTGTAGTGAGGTGTGAGGGTTGGCTAAATGCTTTGCCACATTCTTCACATTTGTAGGGTTTCTCTCTGGTATGAATTCTCTTATGTTCAGTAAGGGTTGAGGACCAGACAAATGCTTTGCCACATTCTTCACTCTTGTTAGGTTTCTCTTTAGTATTAATTACCTTATGTGTAGTAAGATTAGAAGATTGATTTAAAGCTTTGCCACATTCTTCACATTTGTAGAGTTTCTCTCCAGCATATATTATTTTATGTTTAGCAAGGGTTGAGGGAATCTTAAAAGCTTTGCCACATTCTTTACATTTGTAGGGTTTCTCTCCAGTATGAATTGTCTTATGTTTAGTAAGGGTTGAGGAATGGTTAAAAGCTTTGCCACATTCTTCACATTTGTAGGGCTTCTCTCCAGTGTGTATCCTTTTATGTCTAGTTAGGGTTGAAGACCATATAAATGCTTTGTCACATTCTTTACATTTGAAGAGTTTCTCTCTAGTATGAATTCTTTTATGTTTAGTAAGGCTTGAGGACCAGATAAATGCTTTGCCACATTCTTCACACTTATAAGGTTTCTCTCCAGTATGAATTATCTTATGTGCAGTAAGATTTGAAGATCGATTAAAAGCTTTACCACATTCTTCACATTTGTAGAGTTTCTCTCCAGCATGTATTATTTTATGTTTAGTAAGGGTTGAGAGTCGCTTAAAAGCTTTGCCACATTCTTTACATTTGTAGGGTTTCTCTTCAGTATGAGTTATCTTATGATTAGTAAGGGTTGAGGAATTGCTAAAAGCTTTGCCACATTCTTTACATTTGTAGGGTTTCTCTCCAGTATGAATTCTCTTATGTTTAGCAAGGGTTGAGGAATGGCTAAAAGCTTTGCCACATTCTTCACATTTGCAGGGCTTCTCTCCAGTATGTATCCTCTTATGTCTAGTTAGGGTTGAGGACCATATAAATGCTTTGCCACATTCTTCACACTTGTAAGACTTCTCCCCAGTATGAATTATCTTATGTGTAGAAAGACTTGAGGATTGATTAAAAGCTTTGCCACATTCTTCACATTTGTAGCATTTCTTTCCAGCATGAATTATTTTATGTGTAGTAAGGGTTGAGAATTGCTTAAAAGTTTTGCCACATTCTTTACATTTGTAGTGTTTCTCTCCACTATGAATTATCTTATGTTTAGTAAGGGTTAAGGACTGCCTAAAAGCTTTGCCACATTCTTCACATTTGTAGGGTTTCTCTCCAGTGTGTATCCTCTTATGTTTAGTAAGGGTTGAGGATTGCCTAAAAGCTTTGCCACATTCTTCACATTTGTAGGGTTTCTCTCCAGTGTGTATCCTCTTATGTCTAGTTAGGGTTGAGGACCATAGAAATGCTTTGCCACATTCTTCACATTTGTAGAGTTTCTCTTCAGTGTGTATCCTCTTACGTCTAGTTAGGGTTGGGGAGCAAATAAATGCTTTGCCACATTCTTCATACTTGCAAGGTTTTCCTCTAGTATGAATTTTCTTATGCCCAGTAAGGGTTGAGAGCCAGATAAATGCTTTGCCACATTGTTCACACTTGTAAGGTTTCTGTCCAGAATGAATTATCTTACATGTAGTCAGATTTGAGGACTGATTAAAAGTTTTGCCACACTCTTCACACTTGTAGATTTTCTCTTCAGCACAGGTTATTTTATGCGTAATAAGGGTTGAGAGTTGCTTAAAAGCTTTGCCACATTCTTCACATTTGTAGGGTTTATCTTCAGTATGAATTTTCTTATGATTAGTAAGGGTTGAGGACCAATGAAAGATTTTTTCACATTCTTTACATTTGTAGGACTTCTCTGTAATACTTATCGTATGTCTGTTTGAATTTAAAAATTTATGAAAGACTTTCAAATATTTACCACATTGAAATACTTTGCTCCGGGTAGTTGTGAAACACTGGTTAAGTTTACTATAACAACCTCTGTGCACTTTACACTCATCCACACTTTTACAACTTTTTCTTAACTGTAAATTCTCATGTCCACATTTTTCATATTTTCTCAGTAATACTTTTTGAAAAGAATCTTCCATGCCCTGCTCTGGCCAAAAGTCTTGAGCAAAATGAGGACATATAGCTGAAAAAAAATTAAAAATAATAAATTACTCCACTGACCGGACTCAAATGAATATAGTTTAAAAATCTTACCTATAAAATTACACAAACTACATAAACAAAATAGCACTGCAAAATACCACAGGCCCTAAGTCTTTTTATTTATTTATTTATTTATTTATTTATTTATTTATTTTTTTGAGATGAGTCTCACTCTGTCGCCCAGGCTGAAGTGCAGTGGTGTGATCTCGCCTCACTGCAAGCCCCGCCTCCAGGGTTCATGCCATTCTCTTGCACAGGCCCTAATTCTTTCATAGGCATATATATGTAACAAAAACATACAGATCAAATTACGTCTATATTAATAAGTGTGTGCAGTGTCTTGGGTGAGCACAATGCAAAAAACCACACAGAAAAAAAAGAAATCTGTTAAATTTACCCGACACAGCTTTTCCTGCTTCCCATTATAATAGAGTGCCTTTAGAGGTAAATTGCCAACTCTTGGTTTCTGTTTTAAAAGAAAGGTAAAATACTAGCCCATTCATTTTTATTTCTAGCTTTTAGGGGCTTTTCCTGACACTGGTTTCTGTCTCTTATGACATAAAGTGTTGAGAGAAACCATGGCATAATTTGGAATGACAGTTTGAGTGCTGAAACCAAAGAAAAATGTTACAGCAGCAGAGAGACCACAGTACCACAGAAAGGAAACAGGCATAGCAAGTGATTACTGACTCCTACAAAGTAACATGAGTAAACCCTCTTAATTAAAAATAAACACAAAATTTCAGACAACACATACCCTAAGAACATATTGGAGAAATTCCCCTAATCATTAGACAAGATAGTTGTTTTCAGACTATGCCAGGACAAAACTACATTATAAAGACTTTGACAGGTAGCTTTTTTTGATGTCCACATCTCAATCAAAGATTATAATATATACAAAATAGGGCAATATGATTCCACCAAAAATATAAAAATTTCAGAAAGAAACCATAAAAAGATATATACATTAATTTTAAGAATTGATAATAAATTGAATAATACTGATTAAAATAGGAACAGAGACAACTACAGAGAATCAGAAAAATGAGGATGAGAACAAAAATATTTACGATTTCAAAAAAACAGAAATTGTGGAGGTAAAAATATAAAAACTGATCCTAAAAGCAAGAAAAAATGATGTAAATATAAAGAAGCTCAACAAACTAGGATCACAGAAAGATATTTATAATAAACACATATATAAGCACGATTTCAAAAGTCACAGACAAAAAAAAAAATCTTTGAAGCCGCAAAATAAAACTGATGTGCCAGGCCAGGCATGGTGGCTCACACCTGTATTTTAGGTACTTTGGGAGGCCAAGGCGGACAGATCACCTAAGGTCAGGAGTTCGAGACAAGCCTGGCCAACATTGCAAAACCCCGTCTCTACTAAAACTACAAAAATTAGCCAGGTGTGGTGGCGTGTGCCTGTAATCCCAGCTACTTGGGAGGCTGAGGCAGATCATGAGGTCAGGAGTTCGAGACCAGCCTGACCAACATGGAAAAAACTCGTCTCTACTAAAAATACAAAATTAGCTGTGTGTGGTGGCACATGCCTGTAATCCCAGCTACTCAAAAGGCTGAGGCAGGAGAATCGCTTGAACCCGGGAGGCGGAGGTTGCGGTGAGCCAAGATCGTGCCATTGCACTCCAGCCTGGGCAAAAGGAGCAAAATTCCGTCTCAAGAAAAAAAAAAAAAAATTTGGTAGTTAATATGTATTAACATTTAGCTTTCAAGATAAAAACATTTTAGCAAAATGTTGCATGAAAATTTCAAGATGATTAATAAGACTACATATTTAAATATATTTTGTGGTAAATTTTGTTTTTGACAAGTAAAAATAATAATAACTAAAAGATGTATAGAGTTATGATAGTTTTAAATTATATTCACATTTAAAAGTGTTTCTCCCACAAAAAAAATATAGATTCATAAATAAATAGGATGTTGAAACTGTAAGAATTTTATGACTACTGAGCTACACAGGATTAGAAAATCATTCACAACAAACCTACACAACAAATATACAAGTTATAAAAAATACAAAGATAACATTTATACTGGCAAACAAATATAGAGATAATTCTATTGGAAAAAGACATATGGCTCAATCATATTTGATTTTGCTCCAGACTGTCTTAAATTGTATAAAGTTACATATTGGCATGCACAATTATTATACTAAAATATCAAAGCATATATAAATGTGTGGTGGCATACCCTAAAATATAAAACACAAAAATACAAAATTGCAAAACCAAATTAAAACATGGAATGTGAACCTTATTAGATACCATCAACTAGATTAACATATTAAGAAAATCTTAGAATATGGAAAAAAATAATACAGAGGTTACTTGAAAATAAAAAAGGGTGAGAACTTCCCAAATTTTGATGTAACAAAAGAAAAAAAAAAACTCTAACCAATAATACTTGATTTAAATTTATTTCACTTTAAAAAGAAGATGAAAATAAAAAATTTCCAAAATAAAAAGTGAGAATGTTCATCACCACTAGCATAGTTCTACAAAAAAGTGCTACATGGTGTCCAGGCTCCGTGGGCTCTGCCTGTAATCCTACAGTTTTAGGAGGCAAGTCTGTTAGAACACTAGAAACCAGGAGTTTCAGATCAGCCTGAGTAACGTGAGACTCTGCATATAACAATAAGAAATGCTAACATGAGTCAGTTTTGTTTAAAAAAAAACTACTGGACAGTATCATAAAATCATATATAAAATAAAACTCTCTATTAAATGTAAATATACAAATACAGAAATCTTTACTATCATAATGATGATGCTTAAAACCCTGAAAGATCTTCCATAGAATATTTAAAACAGAATGAAAATGGTAATTGTAGACACCAAGATCCCATTTTCAATAATAGAAGATTCATATAAAAAGGAATAAGAAAACAGAAAACCTAGACAACACTATACACTGTATTTATTATTCTGCATATAGAGGAATACCTGAGAGTGGATAATTTATAAAAAAGGAAGTTTATTTGGCTCACAATTCAGCAGATTGTATAAAAAGTGTGTACCAGCATCTGCTTCTGGTGAGAGTGTCAGCAAGCTTACAATCATGGTGGAAGGTGAAGATTAATTGTACGTACCACATGATAACAGACAGAGCAAGTATGAGGTGAAGGAGCCACGTTCTTCTAATAAACCAGCTTTCATTTGAATTAATAAAGCATACACATTTTGATTACCAAGAGGATGGTGCCAAACTATTCATAAAGACTTTGCCCCATGACCCAAACACCTCCTACCAGGTCCGACATCTAACATTTAGAATTAATTGTAGCATAAGGTTTGGGTAACATCAACATCAAAACCATATTGTAGACCAACTAGGTTTAACAGACACGTACAAAACTTTTCAGTCAAAAGCAAGGGAATACACAATATTCTTATTTGCACCTGGTGTATTCTGTTATGATACACACTAAGTTTTATTAAATTTAAGAATGTCAGGTGGGTGGTGTAGCTTATGCCCATAATCCCAACACTTAGAGAGACCAATGTGTGAGGATCACTTAGAGCTAAAAGTTTCTGGCCAGCGTGGGCAACACAGTGAGACCCTATCCCTACAAAATAATCAAATAATTATTTAGACGTGGTACTTTGTAGTCCCAACTACTTGAGAGGCTTAGGTGGAAAGATAACTTGAGCCCAGTAGGTTGAGGCCGCTGTGAGTCAAGATTATGCCAATACACTCCAGCCTGGGTGACAGAGTAAGATCCTGTCATCAAACAAAAACAACAAACACACACAAAAAAACAAATAAATTTAAGAAGATCAGTATTATCCACTTTGTGTTTTCTGATGAAAACTATATTAAACTGGAGATTAAAATGGAAAAATCCCAAAATACATTAAAATAAAACACTCTTCAACATATTTTTGCTCAGGAATAAAAAAATTTAATGTTTCAAAAATGTCAATACAACCTACAGTGGTAGACAAATTCAATATAATCTTTATAAAACTCCCAATAGTAGTTTTTTAAAGAAATATTGTTTGAGATGTTAAAATTTTATTATGAACTATAGCCAACCACCCACCGAAAAATACAAAGAGGCATTATAACTTCTGATTTTGAAACATATTAAAAGCAACAAGAACAAAAACAATGTGGTACTCACACAAAGACAGATAAACAAATGAAAGAAGAGAGTAGAGCCCAGAAATGAACTCTTCTGTACATGGCCAAATAATCTCCCACAAAATTGACATGAGCACACAACAGAAGATAATCTTTTCAAAAAATTGTGTTAAAAACTGAATATCCATACTGATAAAATAAAGATCAATTATTTCCTTAAACCATATGTGAAAATCTTTTAATTAGACACAAGAAGATAACTTTTTTGTTGTCGTTGTTTGTTGTTGTTGTTGTTTTGAGATTGAATCTCACTCTGTTGCCCAGGCTGGAGTGCAGTGGCACAGTCTCAGATCACTGCAACCTCCGCCCCCGGGTTCAAACAATTATCTTGCTTCAGCCACCCAAGTAGCTGGGATTACAGGCACCGGGCACAGCGCCTGGCTTATTTATGTATTTATTTATTTTTTTTTTTGAGACGGAGTCTTGCTCAGTCGCCCAGGCTGGACTGCAGTAGCACGATCTCGGCTCACTGCAAGCTTCGCCTCCCGGGTTCAAGCCATTCTCCTGCCTCAGCCTCCCAAGTAGCTGGGACTACAGGCGCCCGCCACCACACCCGGCTAATTTTTTGCATTTTTAGTAGAGACGGGGTTTCACCTTGTTGGCCTGGCTGGTCTCGAAATCTTGACCTCGTGATCCGACCGCCTCGGTCTCTCAAAGTGCTGGGATTACTCGCATGAGCCACCGGGCCCAGCGGCATAAATTTTTAATCTATTAAATACATATAGGGGAGGCGGGGCACTGTGGCTCATGCCTGTAATCCCAGCACTTTGGGAGGCCAAGATGGGTGGATCACGAGGTCAGGAGTTCAAGACCAGACCAGTCTGACCAAGATGGTGAAAACCCGTCTCTACTAAAAATACAAAAAATAGTCGGGTGGGGCGGCGCACACCTGTAGTCTCAGCTACTCAGGAGGCTGAGGCAGAAGCATCCATTGAACCCGGGAGGTGGGGGTTGCAGTGAGCCGATATCGCACCATTACACTCCAGCCTGGGTGACAGAGCGAAACTCCATCTCTGCCTCTCTCTCTCTCTCTCTGCCTCTCTCTCTCTCTCTCTCTCTCTATATATATATATACACACATACATATATGAAACACATGACATTAGTCTTGGTGCCAAATTCTTAGATAATTAAATGCATGAGCAACAAAGAAAAAAAAACAGAATAATTTTACTACACTACACTTAGAAATTTCTGCATATTTAAGTAAACATTTAATAGAGAAATAACGCCTACTATAAAATGGGTGAAAATATTTACAAATTACATGTGATAAGAGTGAATATCCAAAAAATATAAACAACTTGTAAAATGGAACAATAAAGTCGAATAACTTTATTTAGAAATAGACAAATAATTAAAATAAAATTTCATTAAAAAATCAAATGAAAAATTTGAAAGGACACACAAAATTACTAATTTGTAGAGAAATACATTAAAATCACAATGAAAAACAAAATCCCCTCACACTCACTTAAATGGTCACTATCAATTTTTTAAAAACACCAAATCTGTTGATAATGCAATAAAAATGAAACCCTGGGCTGGGCACAGTGGCTCACACCTTAATCCCAGCACTTTGGGAGGCCGAAGCAGGCAGATCACGAGGTCAGGAGTTCGAGATCAGACTGCTTAACATGGTGAAACCCCGTCTTTACTAAAAATACAAAAATTACCCAGGTGTGGTGACATGTGCCTGTAATCCCAGCTAGTCAGGAGGCTGAGGCAGGAGAATCATTTGAACCCAGGAGGTGGAGGTTGGAGTGTGACAGTATCGTGCCACTGCACTCCACCCTGGGCGACAGAACAAGAATTCGTCTCAAAAAAAAAAAAAAAAAAAACTTATTGATTGTTGGTGGAAAGCAGGATACACCCATTATTTTATAATGTTATAAATATAGTTTAAAATTATCAAATATAGCAATTCCATTTATGAATCTATATCTAAAATATGCATCATAGGACCCTGAAGACATATTTGATACAATGGAATATTATTCAACCTTAAAAAAAAAAAAGTCTTGTCACATTTAAAGATACACTTTGAGATTATGTCAACTGAAATAAGCTAGTAACGAAATGATGAATGTTAAGATTTCACTTAGATATATAAAATAGTCAAACTTGTAAAAACAGAAAGTGGAAGGGTGTTTGTCAAGGGCTAGAGAGAGCATAAAATGGTGGGTAAATGTTATTTAATGGACACCGCATTTTAATTTTGCAAGATGTAAAATTTCTAGAAGTCCTTTGCATAACTATGTTAATACAGTTAACATGCCTGAAATATACAGTTTTGTTTTGTTTTGTTTTTTTGAGACAGGCTCTCAATCTGTCACCCAAGCTTCAGTGCAGTGGCACATTATGGCTCACTGCAGCCTTACACTCTCAGGCTAAAATAATCCTGCCCTTCAATCTCTCAAGTAGCTGGGACCACAGGTACACACCATCATACCTGGCTATTTCTTAGATAAAAATGTTTGTAGAGAGGGTGTCTCCATATTTTGCCCAGGCTGGTCTTAAATTTCTGGGCTCAAGAAATCCTCCTAGCCTCTCAAAATCCTGGTCTTACAGAAGTGAGCCACCACCATGCCTGGCCCTGACATGTACATTGAAATAGATTTAAGAAGTTAAATTATATGTTATATGTTTTTACAACAATTATTTTTGAAAAAACTAGAAAAAATAAAGAACTGTAAATTTTCTTGAAAATTACCTTCAAATCACAGAAGGGTTTTTTCACACAAAGGAAATACGTATTCATCATTAAACACATGGTGAAAATAATGCTATTTCAAGGACTACTCACTAAGACAAGATAAAGCCAACACTGAAAATGAACTAAGAGGCTGGGCAAGGTGGCTCATACCTGTAATCCCAGCACTTTGGGAGGCCAAGGCAGGCAGATCACCTGAGGTCAGGAGTTCAAGACCAGCCTGACCAACATGAGAGAAACCCTGTCTCTACTAAAAGAAAAATACAAAATTAGCCGGGCATGGTGGTACATGCCTGATATCCCAGGTACATGAGAGGCTGACGCAAGAGAATCGCTTGAACCTGGGAGGTGGAGGTTGCAGTGAGCCAAGATCATGCATTGCACTCCAGCTTTAGCAACAAGAGCAACACTCCATCTCAAAAAAGGAAAAAAAAAAAAAAAATGAGATTAAGAAAGAATATATACAAGATAAGCTATAACCAAAATTGGGGTCATATTTATAGACCTAAAAACACACACATATATATATAATCTGAGTGTGATACACATATGGCTCATTTATCTTTTAATTAAATCCCACATTGACTTAAAGTATAAAAACAGAATTGCAAATTGTCTAAAATTATAACACATAAGTAAAACCAAAAACACAATAAACTGATATTAAGAAACTTACACAAAAAAATACACTAATGTAGAACTGCAAGAAAATAATGAAAGAAAGGTTTACTCATAAAATCTAGTTGGCAACATTAATGTACGTTAACAAATAATTTGTCTAGAAAACTGCAATGTTTGACTGTAACTGTGCAGTCATGGAAGGCAGGCATTTTAAACTATGGTATCTATTGTATGGCAATAAAATCCCAGACAAAATGCAGTACAATCATAAATAGGAGATGCTAATGAGAAACTTAACAGAATAAGCATATAAAAGAAACTAGTGTCAATTTTTATGTTTTAAATATGTGCGCACAACATGTACATTCTAGTATATTGTCCTAAATGTCTAAATCCAAAACTACAGACAAATTTGAAGTAGAAAATAAAAACAAAAATTTATATGGACAGTGACATTAATAAGATTAAAAAAAAAAAAAGGTGCCCTATTTGCTTATCTCCTGACAGCAAGGAAATTTGTCAGCCATTCTTGACAAAAATGTGTTTGTGAGAGAACCAGGCATCATGGTTCACCCTTGTAATGACAGCTACACGGTACATTAAAGTTGGAGAATTGCTTCTGGTCAAAATATTAAGACCTGCCGGGGTTATGGTGCAAGACCCTATCTCAAAAATAAGTGTCTTTAAGAGAGCTGAGATCCAGGAAGGGAGTTATGAAACTCTGCTGAAGCGCAAGATTGAAGATAATCCTTTTTAGAAGGCAGGCCCTCATTCAGGTGGCAAACTACAGGACTACTGTTTTTGGCTACAGATGAGAAAATG
Organism: Macaca thibetana thibetana; assembly: GCF_024542745.1. Classification (NCBI taxonomy): domain Eukaryota; kingdom Metazoa; phylum Chordata; class Mammalia; order Primates; family Cercopithecidae; genus Macaca; species Macaca thibetana. The sequence goes on from NC_065596.1 coordinate 1,022,865, forward strand.
TTCCACCTAACTTGGTTCCACTGAGAATTTTGAACTTTACTCTGTAACCATCCCAAACCCTTCCCAGCCACAGTCTGGGGGAGGTCCTGCCCTTCCAGAGGCCTGAAGAAAGACACCCATTTATAGCCATGCTGGCAGGCCTGCAGACCTTGGTCTTTACTGTGGTCCCTGAAGCAGTTCCATGATTCAGTTCCAGCTCCCCGAGCCACAGTTCATGGCCTATTCTGCCTATGTAGAAACCCATAGTGACCTGGGAAAATCCTTTCTTGTACTCAGTGAAAGCCATGCTCACCCACATCCTGATATAAGGCCCACCATATGCAGGCCTGACTGCAGAAACCTGCCTTTGGGACTGCCCTGCACAGCAAAGTCCTGAAGGATATTCATTCTGTCCAAAAATTAAATGAGAATTACAACTATCCAAGCCCCTTTTAACAACACATCTAAAGATAGACCCTTGTGCAAGCCCAGCAGACTTAAGACCAAGCTACAACCCCTCTTCACTACAAACCCAGAGGGTATTCTATCACTATGGGGGCCCAACAAAAATAGACTTTTACTTTCTGAAACCAGTTTTTAAATACTTGAACAGGTGTTTGCTCCTTCAAGTTTACAGTCACCAATGCAAAACTACTGTTTCTTATTGTCAATGCTTCTATTTTAACATAGGACTGAAACTATGTGGAAAACGAAATAGTGAAAAGAAAAATTTAAAGTCATTGAAATTAAAGACCAATAAGTAAAATGTTGCTTTTTGTAGATCATGTAATTATATATATATATATAAACAGTACTTTAAAACCTGTTTAAACTAATGAATACACTCAATTAGCAAAATATAAAATTAACATACAAGTGTAAGGTTTGGTTCCATACACTTAAAACAAACTATTTGATAAAATAGAGGGAAAAAAATGTTAATTACAATAGCAATGAAATAATCAATTTTAGAATGAATTTAACCAAGGAGCTCATAAATCTTTTAAGTCAAAGATATAGCAATGAAAAAAATTAAGAGGACCCAAATAAACTTAGAAATATTTTACTTTTATTGAAAGAAAAAGTATTGTGAAACTGTCATGTTATCCAAAGTGATCTATAGATTCGATAAACTCCCTATCAGAATTCCATTGTTTTTTATACACAGAAATGAAAAATACAATCCTAAAATGTACATGAAACTACAATAAACTTTGAATAGCCAAAGCAATCTTGAAGAACAAAGCAGAAAGACATCAAATTTATAATTTCAAACAATATTTCAAGACCATAGTAATGAAAACAGGATGAAATGTGCAGAAAAATAAAGAACAACAACAAAAAAACCCAATGGAACAGAAACCACTACTCTCACGCATTTCAGACATAATGCAAAAAGAGAACTTAAAAAACAGTTAAAAATAGAGTGTCGCAAAATTATGCAGGTATCTGTCTGTCCACAAAAACAAGAAAAAAGAAGTCAGACTGTGCACTCATGTATGCCATGAACAGTACTTTGGCTGTCACTGTAAACTTGAAGAAAGATAATTGTAGGGAAAGTAGAATTCTTAGAGAATTTATAAGCACTAGCAGAAGTGAGAGTATAATTAAACAAAAAATTCAGGCTTCCCAGAAACTATTTCCTTTGGAACATAGCTTCTCAGATCACTTTAAAGACGTGCTTTCTTCTTGACTTTGGACCTCTCATCCATGTTGTCTGTTGTATTCACTCTCACCTACCTGGGGGTTTATCCACCATCTCATGTCGCTTCATATTCCAGGGCTCTTTTCCTTGCTCCAGACAGGTGATCAGGTCTGGCTTAGAGACAGCAATACCTGTTTTATTAAAAATAACTAACATGAATCTTGCTCATATTCTCCAACTGCCAACTTAGTAATGTGCTCAGTAAACAGGATATAATAGAATATTCCAATAAATTTATCCCAATATACTAATTTGTAACAGAAATGTCTACATATTTAGAAAGCATTTTGATTTTGCAGGTTCTTAATTTTACTGCTTGGTACTACTGAATCAAAAACTGGTGATGGCAATTAGATTTTAAGGTGTAACAGTATTTTATGCCACAAAACTTCTGAAATTACCACTAATCTAAAGTGAAGGACACAGATCAGCTCAGGAATGTGGAAAGTTCAGGTCAAGATGAAACTTCTTGAAGAAATTCTTTTCTAAACCAACGAATCCCCAGGATTTTCTTGAAAAGAGAAATCCGAAAGCACAAATTTCCAGAAAACATTCTACAAAAAAGAAATGAAGCCTGTAATCCCAACACTTTGGGAGGCCGAGGCAGGCGGATCACAAAGTCAGATCGAGACCATCCTGGCTAACACAGTGAAACCCCATCTCTACTAAAAATACAAAAAAAAAAAAAAATTAGCCAGGTGTGGTGGTGAGCACCTGTAGTCCCAGCTACTCAGGAGGCTGACTCAGGAGAATGGTGTGAATCCAGGAGGTGGAGCTTGCAATGAGCCGAGATCGCACCACTGCACTCCAGTCTGAGCCATCTCAAAAAAAAAAAAAAAGAGCGACAACCACCATTAGTCTATATTAGAAATTTAGTATTAAAATTTTCCTTACCCAGGAAGGCCAGGTTTCTGTAGTTCTCTAACATCACATTCCTATATAAATTCTGCTGTGCAGCGTCCAGACGTTGCCACTCCTCCAGAGAGAATTCTATGGCCACATCCCTAAATGTCAACAGTCCCTGGAAAACACACACAAACGCACAGATTTACAAAATGGCTATGGGCAGAATTTTTCATTTGACTCAAGGTAAAATCAGAAAGTGACTAGAACTGGTTTTGACTTATAAGAGTGGCTGAAATTATCCAGTAAAATAATTGTCAACACACAAACATTTTGTAACATATTGTCTAACTCTGAGAAAAGACAGTGGCATAATATCCACAACATCAGTGTATATATGATACTTGTCTAGATGATAAAGTGTAAAATTGAGGGCACAAACACTAACAAGTACATTTTCGAGTGCTGTATTTACATAATATAGAATGAGTTGTATATATTTTTTAGATGAAAAAGGCATAGTTGTTTATATATTTCCGACAAAATAGACATGTTGAGTTAGAAGGTACCCCTCAAATTTTAATGTGTACAATAAACTAGACATCTTGTTAATGCAGACTATTTTTTTCAGGAGATCTGAAATAAAGTCTGGGTTACTGAATTTCTAAAAAGCTCACTAGTAATGCCAATGTTTTGACCCCAAAAGACTATTTTGTCAAACATCCAGTAAGTGGAAGACCCTGTGTTTTCTTCAGTTTTTCTGGTCTGTAAACAAAGATGAGAGCTTTCATTTACCAAAAAAAAAACAATGCAAAGAAAACCTAAAACAAAAGGGCAGTTGCCAGAATAAATGTGATAGTTTATACACATCACCTGCATAAAGATACTTAATGATGAAGAGAAAAATAACTCTATAGCGAAAAAATCTGTAAGAGAGCTTATTAAGCAAGTGAGTTATTAATGTCAGTTGCACTAGAACAAGTTTCTGTAGTGTGCTCATGCATCCAGAAGGACACAGCATCACTACTGAGATATTGCCCCCATGAAAGTAAATTACAGTCTGAATTTATCCATACGAAAACATCAGTTGTATGCAAAGTTCAAGATACAGGTATCTTCCATGTTCTACAATTTTTAATAATGATTTTAAGTACTTTCTTTAACACCCAATAAGCAGGTATCTCCGGGTAATCTTTTCCCAACTTTCTGGGTAACAAATGCCATCCCTCTTTATAGGAGCATTTTCTTAATCCTGTAATGCATAGAGATAATAAACAAAAAAGAACCTCAACATTGTATGTTATCCATCTTTACTAAGAATCTCAGGTTTTCTCCATAGAAAGAGATTATCCACACCTTTCCATGTTCAACAGTCATAAAGAGAACATTTTTAATATTGCAGATCACAAATTCATGGTGAGAATTCTGCATGGCATATAAGAAGCCATGATGCAGAGAAGGCTGTGGTAGATAGAAAAGAAATATTTTTGAAGGACCCTTGACTATCATAAGCATTTTTTTAAACCGAGTTTTGTTCTTGTTGTTGCCCAGGCTGGAGTGCAAATGGCATGACCTTGGCTCACCAAAACACAACCTCCGCCTCCCGGGTTCAAGTGATTCTCCTGCCTCAGCCTCCCGAATAGCTGGGATTACAGGCATGCACCACCATGCCCAGCTAATTTTATATTTTTAGTAGAGACAGGGTTTCTCCATGTTGGTCAGGCTGGTCTCGAACTCCCGACCTCAGGTGATCCACCTGCTCGGCCTCCCAAAGTGCTGGGATTACAGATGTGAGCCACCGCGCCTGGCCTATCATAAGCATTTTAAAAAGTAGTTAAGACAAACTCAATAGGGAGAAAAAACACAGGTATAGAAGTAAAAATTTGCAAGTACTAAACCTGTGGCATTCCATGAGGCAGAGAGGACATAGCTCTTGATCTGAGACATGTTTAGCTGGAAAAAAAGCCATTTTTTCTCTTTCTCCTCCTCCTCTCGAATTCTTCCTCAGATGAGATTTTCTGAATTACATCTGCATCTTGAGAATTTGCCTTTAATAATTTGAGCGCCGCATGTTTACCTGTTACCACCACACCCAAAGGCAGAAGGCCCAAGACACAAAACCTCTACCCATTTCTGTCCTATATAACAGAAAAGATTCGGAACAATCAGCTGCTCCACAGAGATAAAAATACAAGTTTCTCTTTTTTTTTTTTTTGTCCTTAGGTGCCCTCCCCTGCTACAGACACTGGCAATTTCTGCTACAGGAATATAAATATTGGCCACACTGTCCTGTCCTTACAAATCTAAATAGAACAGGTTCCTGGACCATCCTTTAGTGCAAAGGTAGAACTTAATGCTCATGAATGTATCTTGAACTTCTCATACTTGATTCTGGCACCTTAGAGTCACATGAGGCACTTAATTAAAACAAATAGATGTTTTCTTCAGAACATTAAACAGAAACTGTAAAAAGGGCACAAGTAAAGAGATTCCTGTAAATTGGTCATGTGACTCTAAGTAGAAGCCTAACCGCTTACCTAAGCATTGTCACTCAAGCTTTAATTAGCTTATAAATCACTAGGTAAACTTGGTCCCACTCTATGTAATGTGATTCTGCAGGTTTGGAGATGATCCATAAATGGGTGTTCTAAACAAGTCCCCTGTCAGTACTGATGTCACTCTCCCTGGGCTCATTATTAGCATTCGTTACAAAAATGAGGCACAGCACAGAGTCCCTTACACTCAGCACTCTTGTCACAACACAAAAACTTCTGATACAAATGAAGACAACCATTCTCTATCTTAAAGTATATTACTTGCTGGCTCTTTAAAGTTTATAGAGAAAACAGAAAGCAGCAATTTCTGAGTAAGTCTGCATTTGGAAAACAACATGTGCACATGTACTAATGCAATGTTTATTAAGCAGGTATTATGTAATCAATAGGATGTTACAGAGCACTGTGATAACTCATTATTTGATTTAATTCTAATAACAGCCTGTCAGTTGATACTAAGTGTTCAATAATTCTAAGGATTTAGAATAAGGACTCAGTATTTTTATTTCTTCTTCTGTTTCTCTGTCACTAATTTTTTTTTAAAATGCATAGAATACAATCTAAATATAGACAGATGAGAGGGATATAGATAGACTGTAAGGTAATTTAGATGAATTATTATGTTTATATTTACCATTTTGTGACTTGTGAATCAACTACTGCATCTGTAGGAACAGAAAACAAGTTGCTAAATGGAATGTCTCTGCAAACACTAGTTTTAACAAAAAATTTAAAAATTAAGACCCTATAATACATATTTTATATTTTCCATTTATCTGCTTTTGGCTTTCAGAAAATTGTGAGAACCAATTCTAAAAAGGCAACAGGATTCATCAGCCAAAACTCTGATCTCTTCTAATTAGTTCTGTGAGGCAAGACTCCAGGGTAGGGCAAGACCTAAATAAGGCTTTCAAAAGGGTGAATCTAAATAGGGCTGAAGCGGGTTGTAGAGCTAATGTAAAATTCTGTTCTTTATGCCACTGGGGAGTATTTTTAGTTCCATTTCATTTTTTAAGCTTAGCTTAAAAAAACAAAAAACCTTAAATCTCAGAGTTTATGTAACTGTAATCTTTTTTAGCCCCACTGCCCTTTCAATTTTTTATCACATACTAATAAGCAATTTAAACAAATCCCTTAAGGTTTTCTAGAATAATTTTTTAAATGATAAATAAGTATTCTTAGCAGGGCATAAAAAATACAATAATAACTCTTATTAATATATGTTCAGGTATAGACATCAGAAGTCACAAAAATATAAAGAAAATGGCCCAAATAAAGCCCATATTTTTGCACACATCTATTTATTGTATCCACCATATGATGCATAATTAAACCACTTATCCAGTTGCTAGTCTACACTAAAATTTCTTGCATGGTAGGGACCATGACTGCTTCATCTATTTTTCTAATGAATATATGAATTGGAAGCAATTAGTTTATTCGTTTGAGTCTCCAGACCTCCTCACCATTTTTCACTCAAGTACCAGGGAACTAGAGAAACTCTCATCTGGGTACCAACCAAAGACATCTCTTGTATGAGGTGGGGAGCAAACATTTCTTTTACATTAAGACAGAAGCAAAATTAACCACTCTAGTCAGTCTGACACAATTCTGTTCTGGAGAGATTTTCAAATGTCTCAAAGACACCTTGGTGATTGTGAGAGCATTTCCAGTGACCCTGGGCTGATGGTCCAATAATAAACCAGCAAGAGAGACTCAGGCTGATTCTAAATAGAAAATGAAACTACCAAATAGGCAGAGACATAATTCCGCATGCATATTTAGTTGACAGCATGCATTTTACAGCATAACTGTGAGTTGACTGGAAGCCTGAGAGGGAAAGTCCCCTCTAGAGTAAAGCTTGGTTGGCACCTTATGTGTTTATATTATGTCTGGTAATTCTACAGAGTGTTTGGGAAATATAATTTTTATTAATTCTCTTCAGCACCACAGAAACTGCAGTAATGGAACAGAAAGAAAACTGTTTCATTACACAATTAAATCTGAATGTCACATGTATTACAATCCATCTGCTTAAGGATTGAAAAGAAATAAAGACGGTTACCATAATTAGTTCACAAGTAGAAGAATGTACAGCGCCATGTCATAGGTAGTTCATCCTAAATTCACCTGGTCACTGGGGAGGCCATCTCTGTATGCTAATTGGTCATATTCAATGACAAAATAAGCTTTTCACATCTTCATGGCAGAAGGTAGTTTTGCAACTTGAAGCCAGCTGCCTGCTGAATGTAGACTTTCACTCTTCTACAAGTGGTTGAATAGGGTGCTATCTGCCCCGCGCGGTGGCTCACGCCTGTAATCCCAGCACTTTGGGAGGCCGAGACGGGCAGATCACGGGGTCAGGAGATCGAGACCATCCTGGCTACCACGGAGAAACACCGTCTCTACTAAAATACAAAAAAAAAAAAAAAAAACTAGCCGGGCGTGGTGGCGGCGCCTGTAGTCCCAGCTACTTGGGAGGCTGAGGCAGGAGAATGGTGTAAACCCGGGAGGCGGAGCTTGCAGTGAGCCGAGATAGCGCCACTGCACTCCAGCCTGGGCGACAGAGCCAGACTCCGTCTCAAAAAAAAAAAAAAAAAAAAAAGAATAGGGTGCTATCTTTTTGGCTACTTGTATTTTAAAGCAGTGGCTCTCTACTCCCTGAGGACTGGGCTAGTACACTCCTGCTTCCATTCTTCTGGTGGCCAGTGTCCTCTTTTGTTTCCTACCATCTGCCACTGCAGCCCACAGCACAGTGCTCACGGCTGGCAGCTCAACTCAGGTGAATGACAATTGCCGCAGGAGCACTTCAGTGTCACATCAAAGAGTGAAGCCTGGCTGGGTGTGGTGGCTCATGCCTGTAACCCCAACACTTTGGGAGGCCGAGGTGGGCAGATCACGAGGTCAGGAGTTCAAGAGCAGCCGGTTAACATGGTGAAAAAAAAAAAAATATATATATATATATACACACACACACATATATATATGCTGGGCATGGTGGGTGGGCACCTGTAATCCAAGCTACTCAAGAGGCTGAGGCAGGAGACTCCCTTGAACCTGGAAGGGGGAGGCTGCAGTAAGCCGAGATTGCACCATTGCACTCCAGCCTGGGCAACAGGGAAGAATCCATTTCAAAAAAAAAGTGAAGCCTGACCTGCAGAAGGAGAGCCTGCAGGCCTCCTGGGTAGAATTGAGCCTTCACAATAATGGGAATATGAGCATTATGTAAGCCACAGTTTCTATTTACAATGGTGACACGGAAAATATACTGCTGGATTTCCAGCATGCATCCAGATAGAGATAGCTCTAAGAGTTCTCACTGTGACAGCCCACAACTTTCACAGACATTATGGGATACTAATAGGGCTTCTAAAACAGATACACAAAGCATTCGAAACGAAAACAGCTCTCATTCCAAGAAAGATGATATTGAGAGAAAAAAAAGAAGTTAAAAGCATCTTAAGAAAAAACTGAGATTACATATAAGATTGATCAAGTCAGCCAGAAAATATTCCTCTAAAAAGAATCTCTCTCTAAGTATCCAAAGTGCATAGCTACTCATAGCATGAGAAACATGAGTGTTATGAAGAAAGGGGGCATATTATTAGTAGAATTTTAAAAGACTTTTTTTCCATCTCTGCTGCTCTCTAATCTGCTGCCCATTAAATGTGGCATCTATATAGAAATATATCTGACAACTACCACCAGCACTTTTTGATTAAAAAATTAAAATTTGACTGTGTTAATTAATATAATGGAATATACGTGAGCCTGCAACATAACTAATTAAAGAGTTATTACAGTTTTTGGGTGGCCAAATCACCTGCCTTTATTTGTCCTGTAATAGCAGCATTCCAATTTCTGAAATTAAACACACTAAAATTATACTTACCTATAACTATCCCTATTGGTTAAATTAATAATCATATCAGACTAATATCTACTGTAACAATTTGGTAGTAAATTTTCTTTGGATATTAGATATAAATATGTAATTATGAATAATTTTAATATACTACTCATAATGTACATAGAATTTTTAAAAATTTTCTGTAACTATAATTCAGTTGAAAAACTACATTTCAAAAGTATGAATCACAATGTTAAAACAACTAAGGAATTCATTCAAAGTAAATATTGTGGCTTTATACTCTTGTAGAAAATACAGTTGAATGTATATGAATGCAGGTTGTCTACAAACATTACACATAACTATGCTAATTGCACTGAAGTAATAAACAGAAACAAAGGCATGAAAATGCACTCCACACTTCAGTTTAAAACCTGAACTCTTTTTTTTTTTTGAGAGGGAGTTTTGCTCTTGTTGCCCAGGTTGGAGTGCAATGGCATGATCTCGGCTCACCTCAAACTCCACCTCCCAGGTTCAAGTGATTCTCCTGCCTCAGTCTCTCGAGTAGCTGGGATTACAGACATGCGCCACCATACCCAGCTAATTTTGTATTTTTAGTAGAGACGGGATTACTCCATGTTGGTCAGAATGGTCTATAACTCCCGACTTCAGGTGATCTGCCCGCCTCGGCCTCCCAAGGTGCTAGGATTACCAGCGTGAGCCACCGCGCCCGGCCATAAACTGAACTCTTTTTGCTTTTGTAGTATAAATACTTTAGCCGGCAAATAATTATCATAGATAATCAGGTTTCTGTCAACTTACTCAGTATCTTTCCTATATTGCAAAATTTAATCCTATTTTTACGCTCAATTTTTGTGTGCTGTTGAAATGAGTGTTACTCTGAACAGATCTGTGTCAACTTTAAAAGACTAAAAATCATAAGAACAATCTTTTGCCAAAGCAAAAATGAAGCAATTAAATCTCAGGTCCCAGATAAAGATAATCCTGAGAAAAAAAAAAAGACAAAAGGTTTATTTAGCTGTTAATATGATTTACATATATTTCAAAAAAAGGGAGATAAAAATCTACACATAATCTAAATGTTATAAGAAAAGAGATTTTAGTAAGATATTTTATCTTACTTGTAGTCTCTTATTTCTAATTTATATTTACTTTTACAACAGCCACGTCTCTAAACATGTTCTTGAACTCTTGGACATCTAAATTTTGCACACTGGGAGAGCACAAAAGAATGTTTATGGAAGACAAAACAGAAGAGAGAAAGGTGTTACATAAAACTCATAGGTTCAGATGAATAAAGCATGTTCTTAGAGACCTATGAAGAGATTTAGATTCTGACACAATAATAGTGGGAGACAACAACATCCCACAGGCACTAATAGATAACTGAAGAAGAAAATTAACAAAATATTATAACCTAAACTCAACACTTGACCAAATAGTCCTAATTGGTATCTACAGAACTCTTCATCTAAAAATAACATAACATACATTCTTCTTATCACCACTCTAAAACTGACCACATACTCAGAAATAAAAAAATCCTCAGGAAATTCAAAAATCTCAAAATTATACAAACTACACATACAGAGATATTAGCACTGACCCCACAAAAATATCTTGAAGTCTACCATGAACACCTCTGTGCACACAAATGAGAAAATCTAGAAAAAAATGAAAAATTATTAAGGAATACACCCTTCCAAGAATGAACAAAAAAGAAATCAAAGCCCTAAATAGATGAATAAGAAGCTCAAAAATTGAATTAGTAATAAATAGCCTACGAACCAAATAAAGCCAAGGACCAGACAGATTCATAGCTGGATTCTACCAGATGTACAAAAAAGTGCTGGTATTATTTCTACTAAAACTATTTTAATAAATTAAGAAAAAGTAACTTCTCACCAACTCATTATATAAGAATAGCATTATTATGATACCAAAACCTGGCAGAGATAAAACAAACCAAAAAAATTCAGGCCAATATCTTTGAACAATGATACAAAAATCTTCAACAACATACTGACAAAATCCAGCAGCATATCCAAAAGCAAACCCACTATGAGCAAGTAGAATTTATTTTGGGAATGCAAGGTTGGTTCAACATACACAAATCAGTAAATGTGATTCATCACATAAACAGAACTACTAAAGACAGAAACCACAAGATTACTTCAACAGATGCAGAAAAAGCTTTTGGGTAAACTTTAACATCTTTCATGTTAAAAATCCTCAACAACCTAGGCATTGAAGGTATATGCTTCAAAATAAGTTATCTATGACAAACCCTCAGCACCAACATACTGAATGAACAAAACCTGGAAGCAGATGGGTACAGTGGTTCATTCCTTTAATTTCAGCAACTTGGGAGGCCAAGGTAGGTGGATCACCCAAGGTCAAGAGTTTGAGGTCAACCTGACTGACATAGCAAAACCCTGTCTCTACTAAAAATGCAAAAAATAGCCAGGTATGGCGGCAGGTGTCTGTAATCCCAGCTATTCAAGAGGCTGAGGAAGGAGAATCGCTTGAACCCAGAAGGTGGAGGCTGCAGTGGGCCGAGATTGTGCGTGAGAGGCAAAGGGAGACTCTATCTCAAAAAGGAAAAAAAAAAAAAAAAAAAAAAAAACTTGAAGCATCCCTCATTGAAAACTGGCATAAGGCAAAGATGCCTTCTCTTAACACTACTATTCAACATAAAATTGAAAGTCCTGGTCAGGGCAATCAGGCAAAAGACAAAAATAAAAGGCATTTGGCTGGATGCAGCGGCTCATGCTTGTTATCCCAGCACTTTGGGAGGCCAACACGGGTGAATCACGAGGTGAGGAATTCCAGACCAGCCTGACCAACATGGTGAAACCCCGTCAGTATTAAAAATACAAAAATTAGCCGGGCGTGGTGTCACGTGCCTGTAATTTCAGCTACTCAGGAGGCTGAGGCAGGAGAATCGCTTGAACCTGGGAGGCAGAGGTTGCAGTTAGCCAAGATCGTGCCACTGCCCTCCAGCCTGGGCGACAAAGCAAAACTCCACCTCAATAAAAATAAAAGGCATTTAAACAGGAAAAGAGGAAGTCAAACTATCCCTGTTTGCAGGCAATAGGATTCTACATCAGGAAAACCATAAGAGTCTTGGCAGAAAAGCTCTTTAAACTTACAAATAACTTCAGTATAATTTCAGAACACAGCCCTCCATACCCAACCAATCCCGGGCTGCGAGGCACCTGGGGAGCTGCGGCCTGGCCAGGGCAGTGCACTCAGGTGGCCTCCCTTCCCTGTGGGTAACCGCTCAACACGCCGGAACCACACACAGCTAGAGCCACTTCTGAAGCCACTTGAGAAAAATGATGTGACAGTTCCTATCGAAAAGTATTCTTCAGAAACATACCATCTGTGAAAAAAGTGGCCCTTTTTCCCGACTGCAAAACACACATTCTCAAATTCCAAAATGCCAGCCAAGGCCCCAATTTACCTGAAAGCAGCTAATGATAAGAAAGGAAAGAAATTTAAACTGAGAGACATTCTGTCTCCCGATATTATCAGTCCCCCTCTTGGAGACTTTTGCCACACCATCCAAATCGGCAAAGAGGGCCAAGCACGACGTCTTTGGGGATATTTCCTTTCTTCAAGGGAACTATGAGCTTTTACCTGGAAACTAGGAGAAAGCACATCTGGATCAGTTCCCTGGGCATAATACGTTCTTCTGGTAAAACGGCACCTCAGACTCTGTGTTCACAGAAACACCCTCCTCAGTGGTCAAAAATGCCATCTCCCTCACGATCACTGGAGGGTCCCAAGCTCTCATAATGCTCTTATTGTCACTGGTGAAATTTAATTCCAAATAGGAGTCCTTTGGACCAATAAAACTGCCAAGGCTTAGCTGCAAGCCCATCATGGAGCAAAAAGCTTAGGTGAAAAGCAGTCTGTTGGAGAAAGGAAAAGTCCACCAAGGAGACACCTCATGGGGCTCCAGCGGTTCTGCATCTCAGTCCAGACAGGTCAGGGACAGCCACTCCTCCAGCCTGTCTGAATAGTACCCTGACTGGCCAGTCAAAGACGTGTTTCCCCATCCCGCGCCATGCGAGCTCATCAAGGGAAAGAGTACGTCAGAGGAGTCCCTCTCTGACCTTGCAGGTTCCCTCCTCTCCCTGCAGCTTGATATGGGGCCCTCACTTTTGGATGAGGTGCTGAATGTCATGGAAAAAAGTAAGTAACAGGATGCCAACTTATCTCCTTTGGAGTGGAAGGTACAAAAACAAACTAAACTAACCACAGTTGAACAGAAGGGCTTCCGAAGCTGTATTTGCAGTTTTGTGATGGGTTTTCTAAAATAATATTCTTATAAAGTATTTCTTTTTAGCCTGTTATGCGTTGTTTGCAAAAACAATTTAGAAAAAAAAAAATTCCTGTCTTGGCAAAATGAGGAAATCCGTCAGTCAGAACCCATTTTCAGCAGGCACTGGTGCTGTTTGGCTCACACATTGTTTGCAGACACACAAGAAATCTGGGTTGGCCAGGATTGGCACTAGCTATGAAGGGCTGGGCGAGTCACCTTAAGAAACTTTACAAAAAGAACTTTACAGCTCTCCAACATTTTCTGAGCAAGAGGAAGTAAAAATGTATTTAACACCTCAGCCTTTTTTCTAGACTCTTTTCTATATATTGCTTGGGCTCACCATAGCGAATTCTCTAGTGTTAAAACTTTTCTGTTTTCACATTTGAACTTTATGGGTTTTGGAGATTTTCTTGTAGTTCTTATATATCCCTCTTTATTATATCTATATTGCAAAATTTTAACTGTCAGCTACATGTTGGTAAGATACAGGCAAAATATTACTATAAGTAAGTTATTTTTTAAAGTAAAAATACATTTTTACATGCCTTTGGCAAAAAAAAAAAATTTTAGGATGCAAAATAAATGGAAAAAAATTAGTAGCATCCCTGCGAATCAACAACATTCAAGCTAAATATGAATCATAAACATAACCCCATTCACAACTGCTGCAAAAAGAATAAAATATCTAAGAATACAGCTAACCAGGAAGGGGAAAGATCTCTATGATAAGAATTACAAAACAATGCTTAAAGAAGTCAGAAATGGCATAAATGGAAAACTTTTTGCTCATAAATAGAAAAAATCAATATCCTAAAAGTGATCAGACTGTCCTCCAAAATTTACAGATTTAATGCTATTTAATATCAAATGACCAAAATATTTTTAACAGAACTAAAAAAAAAACCTACTGTAAAATTCATATAAAACCAAAAAAGAGTCTGAATAGCCAAAGTAAACATAAGCAAAACAACAAAGCTGAAGGCTTTACATTACCTGTTTTCAAATTATACTACAGAGCTACAGTAAACAAAGCAACATGGAACTGGTAGAGAAACAAACTCATAGATGAATGTAACAGAATAGGGAGCCCAGAAATAATGCCACACACCTACAACCACCTGATCTTCAACAAAAGTAACAATGGAACTGTGGAAAGAATTCCCTATTTAATAAATGGTTGTGGAATAACCAGCTAGCACTATGCAGAAGACTAAAACTAGACCCCTTTATTACACCATACACAAAAATCAACTCAAGATTAATTAAAGACCGAAATGCTAATTTTAAAATTATAAAAAACCCGGCAGATAACTGAAGAAATACCATTCTAGACATAGAAACTTCATGATGAAAACACCAAAAGCAATTTCATGATGAAAACACCAAAAGCAATTACAACAAAAGCAAAAATTGACAAATTGGACCTAAACTAAAAAGCTCCTTCACAGAAAAGGAAACCAGCAACACAGTAAACAGACAACCTACAGAATAATGGAAAATATTTGCAAACTATGCTTCTGACAAAGGTCTAATATCCAGAATCCATTAGAAACTTAAATAGCTTACAAGAAAAAAATACCTAATTAAAAAGTAAACAAAAAACATTAAAAAGATGCTTTTCGAAAGAAGACAAACATTTGGCTAACGAGCATGTAATAAAATGCTCATCAATAATCATTAGAGAAATGCAAAGAAAAACCATGAGATACCATTCACACCAGTGAGAATGGCTATTAAAATGTCAAAAAGTAGATGCTGTCAAGGTTTCAGAGAAAAGGGAATACTTATACTCTGCTGTTAAGAGTGTACATTAATTCAACCATTGTAAGAAGCACTGTGGCAATTTCTCACAGAACCAAAAACAGAATTACCATTTCACCAAGCAACCTCATAATTGGGTATATACCCAAAGAAATATAAATTATTCTGTCATAAAGACACATGCACAAGCGTGTTCACTGCAGCACTATTCACAATAGCAAAGACATGGAATCCAATTGAATGCCTATCAATGGTAGACTGAATAAAGAAAATATGGTATGATCAGACACAATGGCTCATGCCTGTAATCCCAGCACTTTGAGAGGCCAAAGCAGATGGATTCCCTAAGCTCAGGAGTTTGAGACCAGCCTGAGCAATATGGAAAAATCCCATCTCTAAAAAAAATACAATAAGAAAAATTAGTTAGGCATGGTGGCACACACCCGTGGTCCCAGCTACTTGGAAGGCTGAGGAATGAGAGTATTGCTTGGCCCACCACGATGGCTTATGCCTGTAATCCCAGAACTTTGGGAGGCCAAGGTGGGTGGATCACCTGAGGTCGGGAGTTCAAGACCAGCCTGGCCAACATGGTGAAACCCCATCTCTACTAAAAATATGAAAATTAGTCGGCGCGGTAGTGATGGGTGTCTGTACTCCCAGCTACTCGGGAGGCTGAGACAGGATATTTGCTTAAACCCGGGAGGCGGAGGTTGCAGTGAGCTGAGATGGCACCATTGCACTTCAGTCTGGGCAACAAGAGTGAGACTGTCTCAAAAAAAAAAAAAAAAAAAAAAAAGGGCCTGGCACAATGCTGTAATCCCAGCACCTTGGGAGTTGGAGGTGAGTAGATCACTTAAGGTCAGGAGTTCGAGACCAGCCTGGCCAACATGGTGAAATCCCGTCTCTACTAAAACTACAAAAATCAGCCAGACGTGGTGGCAGGCACCTGTAATCCCAGCAACTCAGGAGGCCGAGGCAGGAGAATTGCTTGAACCCGAGAGGTGGAGGTTGCAGTGAGCCACGATCATGCCACTGCATTTCAGCCTGGGCAACAGTGAGACCCTGTCTCTAAAATAAAAAAAAATAAAAATAAATGATACATAAACATCATGGAATACTGTGTGGTCATAAAAAACAAACAAACAGAAAACAATAACCAAAAACAAGATTATGCCCTTTACAGCAACATGAAGCTGGAGACCATTATTCTTGGAAAACTAATGCAGAGGCCAGACGCAGTGGCTCACGCCTGTAATCCTAACACTTTGGGAGGCCGAGGCGGGCAAATCACCTGAGGTCAAGAGTTGGAGACCAGTCTGGCCATTACGGTGAAACCCCGTCTCTACTAAAAAATATAAAAAATAGCCAGGCATGGTGGCGGGCACCTGTAATCCCAGCTACTTAGCAGGCTGAGGCTGAAGAATTGTTTGCTTGAATCCAGGAGGCGGAGGTTGCAGTAACCAAACATCGCGCCACTGCACTCCAGCGTGGGTGACAAGAGTGAAACTGTCTAAAAAAAAAGAAAACCAGAAAGAAAGAAAGAAAGAAAGAAAACTAATGCGGAAATGGAAAACCAAATGCAGGTTATTCATAAGTGAGAGCTAAATAATAAAAACATGAACACAGAGACAAACAACAGACACTGAGGCCTTGTTGAGGGTGGAGGGTGGCAGGAGAAACAGGGTCAGAAAAAAATACCTCTTTGGTGCTATACTTAGTACCTTAATTACAAAATAATCTATACACAAAACTCCCATGACACAATTTTAGCTGTATAACAAACATGCACGTGTACCCCTAAACCAAAAGCAGAAGTTAAAAAAAAAACTCCCTGGGTGGGGAAGAGTGCAGTCCAGGTAGAAGGACCAGTTTGTGCTACAGATAGTGGCACTTGATTTATTTCTGGGTCCATGCAGGCAGATGAGTTTATGAACAGGTGGTCCAGAACCCTAGGTTGGTTGACAGAACAGATTGCTGCTGCAGATTCAGTGTCTGGAGGTGGGAATACGCCAGGAGACTTGGAGACACTTCTATATAAGTTTTTGGCAAAAAAACACTAGGATCAAAAATGCTGTAGTAAAATTCCTGAGTGTGGTTCACTGTCCTGGGAGAGGTGTGGACACATTAATGTCTAGTGAGTATATTAGTTAGTGGGTAAAAATCTTGTGGTGGCAGCTGTGGCAAAAGGGGATCTGCCATCACAGCTCCCTTCCTCTAAGTTTTAGGTTCTCTGTCACTATGGAAGGGGAGCTGGAATCACTGAACAAGGGATAGTGTGACAGACTGTGTAGAGGAGAGCACAGCCTCTCATTCCTGGACACCCAGAGGTTTATTCTAATCCAGGAGTCTGTGATAGCTTTCTTCTAGCACCCAATCTGTAGAGTTTGTGAACACCAAGCAATTCTCCAACACCAACTTATTGTCTAACACTTGAATTCTGACACCACCAAGAGTCAGCACAGACCTTGATTCAGGGCTCAGTCTCACAACACTGTCCTCACTGCAGATGCCAGTCACAAACTCTGTAAGCTCATCTATGCTTCTGAGATACTGTTTAAAAACTGGGGACTCCCATAATGTTACTGAAACGTACTGATTTGATAGAGCTACTCACAGAACTCAGCAGAACACTGTAGTTACATTTACCATTTTCACATAAAAGATACAACCCAGGACAGGTGTGGCAGCTCACTTCTCTAATTCCACCACTTTGGGAGGCTGAGATAGGTGAATCACCTGAGATCAGGAGTTCAAGACCAGCCTGACCAACATGGAGAAACCCTGTCTCTAGTAAAAATACAAAATTAGCTGGGTGTGGTGGAACATGCCTGTAATCCCAGCTACTCGGGAGATGGAGGCAGGAGAATCGCTTGAACCTGGGAGACGGAGTTTGCGGTGAGCTGTGATTGTGCCATTACACTCCAGCCTGGGCAACAAGAGTAAAACTCCATCTCAAAAAAAAAAAAAAAAGGTACAACCCCAACAAAATCAAGTGAAAAAAATATGAGACCAAGAATAAAGGTGGAAAAAGATGAAGTACATAGATGATAAAGAGCTATGATTAATAAAATTCTCTATCTTTTGTATTCTCCAAAAACACTTTATGGGGAAAAAAACAAAACAAATAAACAAACAAAAAACGCTTTTCATTATGATGCCCAAAACCACCATGCCTGACTAATTTTTGTACTTTTAGTAGAGATGGGATTTCACCATGTTGGCCAGGCTGGTTTTGAACTCCTGACTTCAGGTGATCCACCCACCTTGGCCTCCCAGAGTTCTGGGATTACAGGCATAAGCCATCGTGGTGGGCCAAGCAATACTCTCATTCCTCAGCCTTCCAAGTAGCTGGGACCACAGGCGTGTGCCACAATGCCTAACTAATTTTTCTTATTGTATTTTTTTTAGAGATGCATTTTTGTAGATGGGATTTTTCCATATTGCTCAGGCTGGTCTCAAACTCCTGAGCTCAGGCAATCCACCTGTCTTGGCCTCTCAAAGTGCTGGGATTAAAGGCATGAGCCATTGTGCCTGATCATACCATATTTTCTTTATCCAGTCTACCATTGATAGCCATTCAACTGGATTCCATGTCTTTGCTATTGTGAATAGTGCTGCAGTGAACACTCTTGTGCATGTGTCTTTAAGACAGAATAATTTATATTTCTTTGGGTATATACCCAATTATGAGGTTGCTTGGTGAAATGGTAATTCTGTTTTTAGTTCTGTGAGAAATTGCCACATTGCTTTTTACAATGGTTGAATTAATGTAAACTGTTGACAGTGTATAAAGTATGCCCTTTTCTCTGAAACCTTGACAGCAACTATTTTTTTGCTCTCTTTTCTTACCTATCACACAGCCAGAAAAATGCTTTGCGCATTTTCTCCTTTTTCTCATTAAAAATCAGTTGACTTTGTCTCCAGTGGTAAACATAAAATACTTCTTAATCAAACTGAACTTAAGTATATTTTCTTCCCACAGGCTCCTGAACTTTGAGCTAATCTCAGGCTGAGCTACCATACAACCCCATTTTATGTTTATCCTAAGAACATGCTGACCTCAGGGTAAAACGTTCTCTGATCTAAAATCTGATTTTATTACCCTCCATGTAAACATTCCCCTCCTACCTCATTACTAATCCTGTTTGCTTTTCCCTAGGAAAAATAAAAGTCATTGTCTGCCTAATCTTTTCAATCTTTGAAAATCTTATAGTTGCTACTTCCTCCTGTTGCAATACTCCTTTGAAATTCAATTTTTTACATGTATCTAACTTTTATTTGAAAAAGTCTAGAAACTGCCTCAAAACAATAACTTCATCTTCAGCAAGACCCTCCTAATACCCTTTTACATTAACCTTAACTGCATCTGCGTGTGGGTTGCCAGCTTTCCAGGGCTCTGTAGATTCTCTCAGTAAAGAGGCTTCTTCCATAGCTGGGGTGAGCAGGCTAGGACATCTGCAGGGGAGGCTCCCCAAAAGGAACTAACTGGGCCTTTAAAATTAGGCTTAGCTTGGAGTCACTGGGCTTAAGCTTTAATTTCTATGTCAGAATTATTAACTTGGTTTTTGAAACTATAACTAGGTGGTAGAATAATTCAGCAAAATTACGCAAACAGTGTTCATATAAGGGAAGAAAATTTTAAGGTGCTTACATCTTACACCTCAGTAAGAAAAGCAAATGTATTTATTCCTTCCAGACAATAAATGTATTATGTTATTATTTGTATCAAAAATCATGTAGTAAACAATTAGCTGGGCACAGTGGCTCATGCCTGTAATTCCAGCACATTGGGAGGCCAAGGTGGGTGGATCACCTGAGGGCAGGAGTTGGAGACCAGACTGGCCAAAATGGTGAAACCCCATCTCTACTAAAATTACACAAATTAGCCGGGTGTGATGGCAAGCGCCTGTAATCCCAGCTACTCAGGAGGCTGAGGCAGGAGAATCACTTGAACCCAAAAGGCAGAGGTTGCAGTGAGTTGAGATTGTACCACTGAACTCCAGCCTGGGTGACAAGAGTGAAACTCCATTTCAAAAAATAAATAAATAAATAAAATAGTCACACGGGAACACTTCTAGGAGGTACTAAGTTTCATCACATAAAATTTAGCATTAAACTCAAAAATCAAAATACCAGGATATAGAACCAGGCACGGTGGCTCACATCTGTAATTCCAGTACTTTGGGAGGCCAAGGTGGAAGGATCATGAGGGCAGGAATTCGAGAGAATCCTGGGCCACATGGTGAAACCCCATCTCTACTTAGAATACAAAAATTAGCTGCGCGTGGTGGTGCACCTCTGTAATCCCAGCTACTGGGGAGGCTGAGACAGGAGAATTCCTTGAATGTTTGAACCCAGGAGGCAGAGGTTGCAATGAGCTGAGATCACACCACTGCACTCCAGCCTGGGCCACACGGCAAGACTTCGACTCAAAAATAAATAAATAAATAAATAAAGAAGACAGGGAAAAAAAAAAAAAAAAAAAACCCTTAGGTCAAAGGAAGTGAACAAAGCTTTTCAAGGTACAGATGTCTTCCTCATGTGTCAAGTCAGGCCATTCAATTACTTGAGAGACTGTCCCACCCCATCATGCTCACTTAAGTGCTCAATAACCTCCTCTCAGGAGACTCTGAACTATGTCCCCAGTGAGTGCCTCAGGAGCATTTTACTCTGCAAGTTCTTACACCATCTCACTGGGGTCAGTTTTTTGGGTTGGTTTTTTTTTTTTTCTTTCTTTCTTTTTTGTCTTTTGGAGTGGTGGGTATCTTTTTTCTAGAAATTTTTTTACTTTTTTTCTTGTACTATTTTTCTGCCCCCTAAAGGAATCCAGGAGGCAGAAATTATTTGTTTTCTCCTCAATATTAGTATCTGATTGGCTGACCAGCAATGTGTCTCCAAGAAATGAAAGCTGAATTGGGTGAAGGCAATATTAATGTCTCAAGGAATTAACTTTAAAAAAAGGTGCACCAGGAAATGTCTCTTAGCCTCTGGGCATCCACGCGCACACTTGGGAAGCTACACTCAATACCTCAGGTTGTCCTAGGAGAGAATATGACCCAGAAGCTAATATTCACTAGACACTCTAGCAGACATAGCCATGGTGGGTGTCTTGGTTTATCCCCATACAGTACTGAAACCCAGGTTCAAGCAAAAACTGAAGGGTGACTGAAGACACATCACCCTATAAGGTTTCCAAAAGGAAAACGTGACCCAAAAACATTCTGATAAGATATCTGTGTCTAGAGAAAATAGAAGAAAAAAATGCACAGAGATATTTTACAATACAGTGTCAGGAAATTATTATTTGCTTCCTTCTCATAGGAAATATTTACAAAAAGAAAACAAATCTTTTTAAATGTGCCATCAAATGCTTTGTCAAAAAAATAATTAATTGGCCAGATGCGGTGGCTCACGTCTGTAATCCCAGCTCTTTGGGAGGCCGAGGCGGGTGGACCACTTGAGGTCGGGAGTTTGAGACCAGCCTGGCCAACATAGTGAAATGCTGTCTGTACTAAAAATACAAAAATTAGCCAGACGGGGTCGTAGGCGCCTGTAATTCCAGCTGCTTGGGAGATTGAGACAGGAGGATCATTTGAGCCCAGTAGGCAGAGGTTGTAGTGAGACATTTTAAATGTCTCAACATTTAAAAATAAAAATGATTAAAATAGGTATCAAAATGTACACTACAGGACAAATAGTTGATAAAGTGAATTAGGGAGGAGAAACTGGCATTTGGGGATGTCAGACGAAACTGGAAATTTAGTATTTTACTGCAAGCCAGAGTTAGCCTGGAGGAATAGGGGATGAGGGGTGGACTTGAGGCCCTGCTTGGGACACATGTAAAAAATTCAGGGAAAAATCAGTCCCCTGTGGAGTGTGAAAATCATTAAGTGGCAGGCAATTAGATTGAGGTGTCTCTAGTCCCCGGATTTCTACTTCTGAAAATAAAACTCTAAACTCAAGAGCACTTTTTGGTAAATTACTACATTGGCAGAAACAAAATTTAGGCTTAACCAAGTATAAAATGCCAATTAAGCTCTGATTACATAACCAGGATATTTCTACCTTGATTGTAAAAACTAAGAAACGAGGCCGGGAGAGGTGGTTCACGCCTCTAATTCCAGCACTTTCAGAAGCAAAGGTGGGTGGTTCACCAGAGGTCAGGAGTTCGAGACCAGTCTGGCCAACAAGGTGAAACCCCGTCTCTCCTAAAAATAAAAAAAATTGACCTGGTGTGGTGGCAGGCGCCTGCAATCCCAGCTACTAGGGAGGCTGAGGCAGGAGAATTGCTTGAACCCAGGAGGCAGAGGCTACGGTGGGCTGAGATAATGCCATTGTACTCCAGCCCGGGTGAGAGAGCAAAACTCCTCCTCAAAAAAACAATACAAAACAAAAAAAAACCCTACATAACTGTACCTAACAAATTACTCAATTTGGTTCTTTATCATGAACCTTATAAAAATATTTCCTTCAAGTCCTTTCATAGACCACAGATTACAAACCATAGCTGGGTGCTCTAAAATTTTTGAATCACTCTTTAATTAAATTATTTAATATTCTCGAGGTGACGTCCATAAATTTTTAATAGGAAAAAAACAGGCCCTGGGAAGCCCACGGACTAAAATTCTTCCTATTCATGAACCAGCACCCCGAGTCAGGATTCTACCCTGACAACTCTCCCGCTGTCCCTGCACAATCTGGAAGAGACGCGGCGCTGCGGGTGCAGAGCTGCCCAGAGAGGGCTCCAGGCCAGGGCACAGTCACTGAGCAGGGAAGAGACCGGACGCCCGGAGCCCGGCTGTCAGCGCAGCCGCCATCTTATCGTTGAAGGGGACTGAGGCCGAGCTGGGCAAGGAGAACTCGGGGCACAGATCGTGGAGCTGAATACGGAGAGGCCTGAGTCCCGCCACAGCCGCTTCCCACCGGTTTCAACCAGCCCCGTTCCCTCTCTCGGGACGTCGCACCTAGCACTCTCACCATTTCTAGGTTTCCAGGGGTTCCTGGCGTCTTCGCTGTGGATCTCCAATACCTGCAGGTCACAGGGCCACATAGGCTGGGCTTCCTGGAGCACAGGATACAGAGCAGTGAAGAGGGGACCTAGAGCTCCAGCGGCAGCGAGAGACAAAGACCCCGCCACATCCCGGAAGCCTCCCTGTCTGCTTTCAGCTTTGTGCCTGATTGGACAGTTCCCAGTCCAGCTTCCCTGATTAGATAACGTTTAAGACCCCGCCTTCTCGGGCCCTGAGTGACAGAAGATGTGATCAGACACTGGACTGAATGAAGGAGTGCCAGCGTAGGCAGGCAGGGCTTCCTCCCTGAGCTCAGCCAGGCCCACCCCAGAGCATGGGAAAATCCTGTCTCTTCTTTGCTCTCTTTTTCAATGCACTCAAAGTGTGAACAAAAATATTTTATGTATATTAATAATACATAAAATTTTTTTTCCAGAGAAAATCAACTTTTACTTTATTAATAGTGTATTATCAATAATAAAGCCAATTTGATAAAACGTTGTAAGTCCCTCAACCGGGCACCGTGGCTCACACCTGTAATCCCAACACTTTGGGAGGCCGAGGCAGGTGGATCTCTTGAGGTCAGGAGTCCAAGACCAGTCTGGCTAACATGGTGAAACCCCATCTCTACCAAAAATACAAAATTAGCTGAGCGTGGTGACACGTGCCTGTAATCCCAACTACTCGGGAGGCTGCGGCAGGAGAATTGCTTGAACCCGGGAGGCCGAGGTTGCAGTAACCCTAGATCGTGCCAATACACTCAAGTCTGAACAGTAAGAGTGAAATTTTGTCTCAAAAAAAAAAACGAAAAATAAAAAATAAAAAATAGCTGAGCTACTCGGGAGGCTGAGGCAGGGGAATCGCTTGAACCCGGGAGGCAGAGGTTGCAGTGAGTTGAGATCATGCCACTGCACCCCAGAAAAAAAACAAAAGAAAAGAAAAATAAAATAAAGTACATTGGTCTTTTTGACCTCTCTAGATTTTTATACATATTTTATAATTTCTTATAATTTTTTAATTTTCTTTTCTTTTTTTTTTTTTTTTGACAGAGTCTTGCTCTGTGGCCCAGGCTGAAGTCCAGTGGCATGATCTCAGCTCTCTGCAACCTCTGCCTTTCAGGTCCAAGGGATTCTCCTCTTCAGCCTCTCGAGTAGCTGGGATTACAGGCGTGCACCACCATATCCGACTAATTTTTTGTATTTTTAGTAGAGGGTAGAGATGCGGTTTCACCATGTTGGCCAGGCTGGTCTCGAACTCCTGGTCTCAGGTGATCCACCTGCCTTAGCCTCCCAAAGTACTGGGATTACATGGGCAAGCCACGATGCCGGTCCATTTTTTAACATTTTATATTTTATTTTAATCTACATTATTTTTACTTTTTCAATTTGAAACAACCTTTAAGTAATTTCAAAACAGACAAATGTTTCTAACTTTTTTCATCAAGAGCATATTTTTCTTTTGTTTATACACTCTCTATTTTCTTTTAATTTCTGAGATAGAAGCTTGTCCTGTCACCCAGGCCGAATAGAAGCTTGTTCTGTCACCCAGGCTGAAGTGCAGTGGCATGATTTCGGCTCACTGCAACCTCCATCTCCCAGGTTCAAGCGATTCTCCAACCTCAGCTTCTGGAGTAGCTGGGATTACAGGAGTGCACCATCATGCCCGGTTTATTTCCTTATTTTAACCAGTGACTGGAATTTGCCATGTTGCTCTGGCTGGTCTCAAACTCCTAAGCTCAAAATGATCTGCCTATCTCAGCCTCCTAGTGTTGGGATTACAAGGCATGGGCCATGACACCTGGCCTTAAACACGCTCTTTGAATAATTAGTTTTTTTTACATCTAGTAGTCTTAGTTTTTCATATATATATATAAAAAATTACATTAACTCTTAAACTAATTCTTAGTGAAATCCCCTAGGAAGTAATTTTGAACTGTTTTATTTATGTATTTTAATGTTAAATACAGTGAGTTCTAAATTTCTCTTCAAAGAATCAGTATGTCAGTATATTCAGCTCTCTTATTCTTTATTCTCCATTTTAAAGTTTAACTTCTTCATTGTTTATGTCTCCAGTTTTAGTAAACAACCTTCTCACCAGTACTAATCAGTGGTTTACATCTGTACCCCTGGTCACCTGCTCTGACCTGAGTCACCTTTGGTCACCTGTTCCATAAAAGTATTTCTCGCCCAAACTGCTCACCTCACCACTCTGGCTTGTACACCTCCTCTCTTTAAAACAGCCAATGGGAATTAGTTTAGACTGTGCAGTCCAACCCTAGCCAACAGGGGAATGACACAGCAGTAGGGGCTACCTGTGTCAGGGCTAAGAACCCCTTTCCCTCCCTTCTTCAGGTGTGCTCTTGCCATTGCTCCATTCGTGAGATGCACCCTTCTATAAAAGTAAATATTGCCTTGCTGAGAAAATTTACATTCAAGTACTATTTCTTTTGCAGCACCAAAAGTTTGCTTCTAACATTTAATAAAAGATGTTTTTTCAAATTTTCTCTTAGCTAACAAATCTAAATATAGTTAGCTTTTTTATAACATATTATAGATTCTGAGCTGGGTGCAGTGGCTCACGCCTGTAATCCCAGCACTTTGGGAGACTGAGGTGGGTGGATCACAAGGTTAGGAATTGGAGACCAGCCTGGCAAATATGGTGAAACCCCATCTCTACTAAAAAATACAAAAATTAGACAGGCGTGGTGGTGTGCACCTGTAGTCTCAGCTACTCAGGAGGCTGAGGCAGGAGAATCACTTGAACCCAGAAAGCAGAGGTTACAGTGGGCTGAGATCGCACCACTGAACTCCAGCCTGGTAACAGAGTGAGACTCCGTTTCAAAAATATAAAAAAATAAAATTAAATTAAAAAATTCTGGTCAGGCATGTTGGCTCATGCTTATAATCCCAGCAGTTTGGGAGACCAAGAAATGAAGACTGTTTAAGCCCAGGAATTTGAGATGAGCCTGGGCAACATGCCAAAAACACATGTCTAAAAAAATTTTTTTTAATTAACTGAGCATGGTAGCCTGCACATTTAGTACCAGTTATTCAGGAGGCTGAGGGAGGAAAATTGCATAAGCCCAGAAGTTGAGGCTGCAGTGAACCCTCATTAAGTCACTTCACTCTATTCTGGTGACAGAGACCCTTTCTAAACAAAAAATGAACAGCCAAAACATAGAAAGTTAAACTTAAGGGGTTTTGTGTTTTTTTGTTTTTGTTTGTAATTATTAATACTTTCAAAGTTTTTAAGGTACAGGTGATGTTTGGTTACATGGATAAGTTCTTTTGTAATCATTTCTAAGATTTAGGTGCACCCATCCCCCAAGCAGTGTGCACTGTACCCAATAAAGTCTTTTACCCCTCACCCCCTCTCCTGCCCTTTCTGCTGAGTACCCAGAGTCCATTATACAATTCTTATGCCTTTGCATTCTCATAGTTTAGTTCCCACTTATAAGTGAGAACATACAATGTTTGATTTTTTATTCCTGAGTTACATAGAATAATGGTCTCCAACTACATTGAGATTGCTGCAAATGCTATTATGTTATTCCTTGTTATGGCTGAGCAGTATGCATTGGTATACATATGCCACATTTTCTTTTTCCACTCATTAGCTGATGGGCATTAGGCTGCTTCCATATTTTTGCAATTGCAAATTGTGCTGCTATAAACATGCATGTGCAAGTGTCTTACTCATATAATTTCTTTTTCTTCATGTAGATACCCAGTAGTAGGATTGCTTAATCAAATGGTAATTCTACTTTTATTTAATGAATCTCCATACTGCTTTTCATAGTGATTGTACTAGTTTACATACCCACCAGCAGTGAAAAAGTATTCTTTTTTCACCACAGCCATGCCAACATGTATTATTTTTTGATGTTTTAATTATGGCTGGTTTTGCAGGAATTAGGTGGTATCACCTTGTGGTTTTGATTTGCATTTTCCTGATCATTAATCATTGGCAATGTTGAGCATATTTATCTATGTTTCTTGGCAATTTGCGTATCTTCTTTTGAGAATTAAGCCTCATCTGTCTTTGTTTTTTGTTGCATGTGCTTTTGGGTTCTTGCTCATGCACTCTTTGCAAAAGCCAATGTCTAGAAGAGTTTTTCCAATATTCTAGAATTATTATAGTTTCAGGTCTTAACATTTTTGATCCATCTTGAGTTGATTTTTGTTTTGTTTATTCTTGCTTTGGCTATTCAGGCTCATTTTTTGTTTCACATTTTTTTAGTTCTGTGAAGAACTGTTATTTTCATGGGAATTGCATTGAATTTGCAGATTACTTTTGGTAGTATAATCATTTTTACAATACAAATTGTACACATCTATAAGAATAGGATGTGTTTTCATTTGTTTGTGTTATCTATGCTTTCATTAATTTCTTTTTTTTTTTTTAGATGGAGTCTCACTCTGTTGCCCAGGATGAAGTGCAGTAGCATGATCTTGGCTCACTGCAACCCCCGCCTCATGAGTTCAAGCGATTCTCCTACCTCAGCCTCCTGAGTAGCTGAACTACAGGTGTGCGCCACCACACCTGGCTAATTTTTGTAGTTTTAGTAGCTACGTGGTTTCACAATGTTGGCTAGGCTGATCTCGAACTCCTGATCTTGTGATCCACCCACCTCAGACTCCCAAAGTGCTTGGATTACAGGGGTGAGCCACTACACCAGGCCTCTTTCAGCAATGTTTTATGGTTTTCTTGTAGCAATATTTCATCACCTTTATTAGGTATATTCCTAATTATTTTTGTGCTGCCGCTTTAAAAGCGGTTGAGTTTTCGATTTAAATATCAGTTTGGTTGCTGTAGGTGTATATCAATGCCACTAATATTTGCACATTGATTTTGTATTCTGAAATTTACTGATTTATCAGACCTAGGAGCTTTTTGATAAGTATTTAGGGTTTCCTAAGTATGTAATTATAACATCAGTGAACAGTGGCAATTTGACTACCTCTTTACCAACTTGGGTGCTCTTTCTTTCTTTCTTTTCTCCAATAGATCTGGATAGGAATTCCAGTACTATGTTGAATAGAAGTGGTGAGAGTGGGCACTATGGTCTTGTTCCAGTTCTCAGAGAAAATGTTTTCAACTTTTTCCCATTCAATGTAATGTTGGATGTGAGTTTGTCATAGATTACTTTAAAAAAATTTTTTGGAAGAGATTGATTCTGAGCCAAATATGAGTGACTATGGCCTGTGATACAGCCTTCAGGAGGTCCTGAGAACATGTGCCCAATGTGGTCAGGGTACAGCTTGCTTTTATATATTTGGGCATGAGACATCAATCAAATACATTAAAGAAATACATTGGTGGCCGGGCAAGGTGGTTCACGCCTGTAATCCCAGCACTTTGGGTGGCCGAGGCGGGTGGATCATGAGGTCAGGAGTTTGAGACGAGCCTGGCCAAGATGGTGAAACCCCGTCTCTACTAAAAATACAAAAATTAGCCAGGTGCAGTGTTGGGTGCCTGTAATCCCAGCTACTTGGGAGGCTGAGGCAGGAGAATCACTTGAACCCTGGAGCCAGAGTTTGCATTTAGCAGAGATTGCACCACTGCACTCTAGCCTGGGCAACAGAGAAAGACTCTGTCAAAAAAAAAAAAAAAAAAAAAAAAAGGCAAAAAGAAAAGAAATATATTGGCTTGGTTCAGAAAGGCGGGACAACTCAAAGCGGGTGGCTTCCAGGTAAATTTAAATATTTTTGTGGTTGACAATTGGTAGAATTTATCTGAAGATCTGGGATCAATGAAAAGGAAGGTTTAGGTTAAGGTAAAGGATTGTGGAAACCAAGTTTTATTGTACAGAGGAATCTCTCAGATAGGTGACTTAAAAGAGAGAGCAGGTTGTAAAATGTTTCTTATCAGACCTAAACAGGTGCCTGGCTCTTAGTTGATTATCTCCTGCATCTGCAAAAAGAAAAAGGAAAATAAAGAGGAAAGGGGATTCTCTATAGAATGTTAATTTTTCCCACAAGAGACTTTGTGAGGCAATTTCAAGGTATGAAAAGGAAATATATTTTGAGTTTAAATATTTTTTTCTTGTCTCATAATGTTATGCCAGAGTCAGACTGAAAAGTAAGCCCTGACACATAAGGTCAAATAAACCCCATCTGATGAGAATTTGTGGTTTGTAGGGCATGAATCCCTAGACCCCTCATGTAGGAATCTGGGCAAAGTAAAAAAATTAGAGGGCAGGCACGGTGGCTCACACCTATAATCCCAAAACTTTGGGAGACTGACGCAGGAAGATCACAAGGTCAGAAGTTCGAGAGCAGCCTGACCAACATGGAGAAACTCCATCTCTACTAAAATTACAAAAATTAGCCGAGTGTGGTGGCACACACCTGTAATCCCAGCTACTTAAGAGGCTGAGGCAGGAGAATCACTTGAACCCAGAGGCTGAGGTTGCAGTGAGCCGAGATTGTGCCACTGCACTCCAGCATAGTGACAGAGTGAAACTCCATCTCAAAAAAAAGAAAAAAAAATGAAAAAACGGAGCTTCGTCCTCAGTCCCTCTTCTTGGCCAAAAAGCATTCCACAGAATGCATATGCAGGCCAACAGCAGCAGGTCCCATGGCACTAGGAAGGGTTACTCCTAGAGTTGTCTGATCTGGTCATTAGGTGAGGTCCCACAATGCTAGGAAGGCTCTATCCTAGAGTAGTCTGGCTGGTGGTAATAGTTTTAAATATTAGCAATCTGGATAATGCAGGGAGGACATGGTATGACCTGATGTAACAGCCAATTGTTTAAGGGGTGAGATGGAGTCAGGCCAAGGGTATAATCAAAAACAAAAATAAAAGAAAAAAAATGCCAGATCAAATCTATTTTCTGGGCTATCATGATTCAGGTCTTTAATTCTACCTTTCCTTCTACTGTATCTGGCATAATATTTACAAGAAACATAAAAAAAGATAGCAAGGATTAGGCAAACAAGATTATAGGTAGAGTCAGAGGGCAGTAAACAGCCTAACCAACCAAAAAACCACTGCATGCATCTTCATAGTTTTTGATCAGACTCACAGTGCATTTACCCTTCTTATCAAGTTATTTGGATCTTGTGATAAATGTTGAGAATTGTAGGACCAACATTAAATTAGAATTGAATAAATTTAATCTCTTTTCCAGCCAATTTATCTCCATAGGTATAGTATCCTGAGGAGGGTATAAATTAAATGCAAGCAATGCCTGGTCCTTGGTGTCTAAATTGTTATAGACTTGTTAACAGTAGACAAATATATTTTTCCCCCAACTTTTGTATGGCATAGTATACTGGTATCTGGGATAGAAAAGGTTTTGTCACAGGAGAAGTCATATAATTCTAGTGTCAGTTTTCCCTTGGCAAGATTCCCTATGGCTGAGGGCCTTAAGAGTCAAAAGACTTACAGCCAATTAAGTGTTCCAGGGCAGATAGGAATGGATGTAGACAGGCGTTTTTTACTTCTTAAAGTTATTTTAAGTTAAAAGTACAACAGCAAAACCAAAAGAAAAAGTTACAAGACTGACTTATATTTTTTTTTTCTTCTAGACAGAGCAGTGGCATGATCCCAGCTCACTGCAACCTCTGCCTCTCAGGTTCAAGCAATTCTTCTGCCTCAGCCTCCTGAGTAGCTGGGATTACAGGTGTCTGCCAACATGCAGGGCTAATTTTTATTTTTTTAGTAGAGATGGGGTTTCACCATGTTGGTCAGGAGATCTCGAACTCCTGACCTCATGATCCACCTGCCTCAGCCTCCCAAAGAGCTGGGATTACAGACGTGAGCCACCACGCCCACCCACAACTTTTTGAATGTCTGATAGAATTGAGCTGTAAATGGATCTTGTCCTGAACTTTTCTTTTTGGCAATTTTTTTTTCTGAGTTTTGCTTTGTCACCCAGACTGGAGTGCAGTGGCATAATTTTGGCCTACTTCAACCTCCACTTCTTGGGTTTGATTTTCCTGCCTCAGCCTCATGAGTATCTGTTACTACGGACACAAACCACCATGCATGGCTAATTTTTGTAGTTTTAGTAGAGACGGGGTTTTGCCATGCTGGCCAGGCTGGCCTGAAACTCTTGACCTCAAGTGATCCACCCAGCCTCGGCCTCCCTGAGCCACTGCACGCAGCCGGGAATTTTTTTTTTTTTTTGAGATGAAGTCTCACTTTTGTCCTCCAGGCTGGAGTGCAATGACGCGGGATTACAGGTGTGAGCCACCGTGCTCGGCCTTATAGTTTTGTTTTTGTTCTCCTAAACTATTTTGGGTTTCTTGTTTTTGTTTTTATTGAGACTGAGTCTCACTCTATCACCCAGGCTGGAGTACAGTGGCGCGATCTTGGCTCACTGCAACGTACGCCTCCAGAGTTCAAGCAATTCTCCTGTCTCAGCCTCGCAAGTAACTGGGATTACAGGAACCCACCACCACGCCTGGTTTTTTGGGTTTGTTTTTGTGTATTTTTAGCATAGACTGGGTTTCAACATGTTGGCCAGGCTGGACTGGAACTCCTGATCTCCTGATCTGGCCTCCCAAAGTACTGGTAGAGTGTGTTTAAGTGGATGACAATCTTTGCTATTGACTGGGTGTGAATATAAGTTTCACAATCTTACCTGTGTGGTTGGCCCTATCAGGGCACTTTGAGGACGGTAAATGGTGTGCATGAGAGCTGCAACCTGCTCTGCGAACTTTGTGCTGCTCTGGACCCATGATCTTATGTGGTCAACATCTCTCCAATTGGCTGAGTCCAGAGAGGAGAGTCTTCACGTACCTATGACCTGGGCTTAAAAATGAGTCGCCATCAGAGCTGCAGCCCCATGTTCACATGTGAGAGTCACAATTTCGACTGTGGACTGCATCTGTCCATGAGAATTATGGGTTTTTTTCCATGTGTGAGGATGACAATTTTAAAAATTGGCAGGGTGTGCTTACATGAAATACAATCTAACCTGTTTGCTGGGAACTGTGATGATATGCTCTGTACCATCCAAGTGCTTTATACAATAAACGAGAGAACGAGAGAGTGGTAATTCTCTGTAACCTTCATACAGAGAGGAGACCCGGGATTCTACTTTTTTGTTTTTTGAGAGAGTTTTGCTCTTGTTGCTCAGGCTGGAGTGTAATGGTGTGATCTCAGCTCACTACAACATCCGCCTCCTGGCTTCAAATGATTTTCCTTCCTCAGCCTCCCAAGTAGCTAGGATTAC
The DNA here is from genome assembly GCF_024542745.1 of Macaca thibetana thibetana. Classification (NCBI taxonomy): domain Eukaryota; kingdom Metazoa; phylum Chordata; class Mammalia; order Primates; family Cercopithecidae; genus Macaca; species Macaca thibetana. The sequence continues at coordinate 1,055,102 of NC_065596.1, forward strand.
AGGCAAGCTCCAACATGCCCTGATAATTTTGTATTTTTAGTAGAGAAACGGTTTCCCCATGTTGGTCAGTCTAGTCTTGAACTCCTGACCTCAGGTGATTCACCCACTTCGGCCTCCCAAAGTGCTGGGATTACAGGCATGAGCCACCATGCCTGTCCCCTTTACTCCTTTTTCTAAGCCTAGCTGTGAGAGACACTATCTCTTCTATTGGCCGGTACAAGGTATTAGAGCCATCATCACACCTATGAGCTGGGCCGAGATATATGTTACCAACGAACTTGTTGGCAGAAAGCACCCAGGAGAGTCACATCACCTGGATGCTGGGCCACTGATCTGTAAATTTTTTCCCTGAGGGCTGTGGCAAGGCAGGGGAGTCACATCATCTGGGTTTTCACCCAGTGGCATGTTACAATTTTTTCCTGAAAGTTATGCACATGCAGGAGAGACACATCACCTAGTGGCTGGGCCCTGCAGTGTGTCACAATCTTTCCTGCGGGCAGAGTACAGGCAGAAAAGGCATCACATCTTTTATGTAATGGATGCAGATACATGTCACAAGAACACCTGTAGACAGGGCTGAGGCAGGAGCCTCCCAATTTTTAAGTGTTTTGCCCAGTGAAACGTCACAATATTCAGAATATGTGGTTGCTAGATAGAAGAGTCACATGACCTAAGTTCTGGTTTCAGTGATATGTCACAATCTTTCTTTTTCACAGGGTTCACGGAGGACAGAAGTCGTATCACGGAGATGATGAGTAAAAATAAACGTCCCAATAACCCCAGGCTCATGGTACATGTGAGAGAGCTGAATCCCACATGTGTTGAACCCAGTGACATGTCAAAATATACAACTTATGCAGGGCCCAGGCAGGAGAAGATAGTATCTTCACCTAAGTGTCAAGCCCAGTGACACATCACAATACCTTCTGTGACACAGTCCAAGCAGTGGGGAAAAGTCACATTACCTAGATGCTGAGTCAAAAAATATGTCACAAAAATCACTGAGGGGAGGGCCCAGACAGGACAGTCAAATTACCTAAATGAGGGGCTCAGAGGTATGTTGCAATGACCTCTGCGGGTAGGACTCAGGAGAAACAGGGGAGTCACATTATCTAGGTGCTGAGTAAAGCTATATGACACAATCACCCAATTTGATAGGCCCAGGCAAGAGAAGAGAGTCATATCACATAAGTGCCAGGCCAAGTGATGTGTCACATTCCTCATTATGGACAGTTCCTAGGAAGAAAAGGAGAATCGCATCATCTAGGTGATGGACCTAGAGAAGTCACAATAAGTTGTATGAGCTGGGATCATGCAGAAAAATCGAATCACTTGTGTGTTGAGCCTAGAGATAAGTCACTCTCTTTTCTGTGGGCATGGACCAGGCAGGGGAGGAGAATCATAATACCCAGGTGCTGGGCCCAGAGATAGATCACAATCTCTACTATTGGTAAAGCCCAGGCAAAAAAGGAGAGTCACATCAAATAGTTCATGGGCCAAGAGATATGTCACAATGCCCCCAGGAGGCAGGGTTTAGGCAGGAGGCAAATTACATTGGTGCTGATCACTACAATATGTCACAATGTCTTTTAAGGGCAGGACCAGGCAACATAACTTGCTGATGGGCGTAGTGATATGTCATTTTTTTTTTCTGGGCAAAATCTAGGAAAAAGAGACAAGTCACATCAGCTCTGTGCTGAAACTAGCAATAGACATCATTATCCCACAGTGAACAAGGACCAGGCAGGTGAAAAGATTCACATCACCTAGGTGATTGGCACAAACATATGTCAAAATATCCTTGGAAGGCAGTGGCCAGGCAGGAGAGCTACAACACCTGGGTATTGAAATTAGCTATACTTTACCATAGCCTAACTAGACAGGGCACAGGTGGCAGAGTTCCATCAGGCAACTATAGGTGCTGAGGCTGGGTGCTGAACCCAAGGATATATCACAATGTTTCTGTGGGCAAGGCTCAGGCAGGAGAAAAACTTCTTCTTCTTCCTCTTCTTCTTTTCTTAGATGTAGTCTTGCACTATCACCAGTCTGGAGTACAAAGGCTCAATCTTGGCTCATTTGCAAACTCCACCTCCCAGGTTCAAATGATTCTCCTGCCTCAGCCTCCCGAGTAGCTGGGATTACAGCCACTTGCCACTATACCCAGCTACTTTTTGTGTTTTTAGTAGATACAAGGCTTCACCGTGTTGACCATGCTGGTCTTGAACTCCTGACCTCGTAATCCACCTGCCTTGGCCTCTCAAAGCGCTGGAATTACAGGCGTGAGCCACCTCACCTGGCCAGAGAGGAGAGTCACCTCTTTCTAGGTGATGAGGCGGGAAACATGCCACAAAGCCTCCTGTGGGCAGTGCCCAGGCAGGAGCCTCTCATCCCCTAGGTGTTGGGCCAAGAGATATGGCACAATACTCTTAATATTCTATGCTCTGGCAATAAAGGCAAGTTACATCAACTAAGTACTAGGTCGAGGGATGTGTCACAATTCCTCTTTCATCAAGGCCCAGGCATAAGTGGAGAGTCACACCACCTGGGTGATGAATGAAAAGATACATCATCTTACCCCTGTAGCCAAAGCCCATGCAGGAGAGTTACATCACCTAGGTTTTGGCCAACATAAATAATGTAAGCAGGGTTTAGGCAGGAGAAAAGAGTAACATAAATAATGTTGTCAACATAAATAAGGTAAGCAGGGTTTAGGCAGGAGAAAAGAGTAACATCACCTAGGATCCTGGCCAAGCAATATATCAAACTCTCTTTTTGGGTGTATTTCAAGCAGTAGAGAGTCACATCACCTAGGTTCTCAGTCTAGCAATTATGTCACAGTGCCCCCTGTGAAAATGACTGAAGAATAAGAGGAGAGTAACATAACCTAGAAGCTAGGCCACGCTGTGTGTCACAATCACACCTGTGAGCAAGGCCTAGGCATGAGAGGAGAGTCACATCAAGTTAAGTACTGGGCCACGCGACATATCACAATCCCCATGTGGACAGGTTCCAGGAAGACATCACCTAGGTGCTGGGCCCAGGAACATGTGACTATGTCTCTTATAGGCAAACACAGGGTAGGAGAGGGGAAGGGATAACATCAAACATCTGATGGGCCAAGAGATATGTTACAATGCCCCCTGCGGGCACGGTCCAGGCTGGAGACACATATCACCTTGGCATTGGGTCCATGAATATGTGACAGTGCCTTCTGAGGGCAGGCCCAAGGCAAAAGAGTAACATTATGCTGCTGGGCCCAGCAGTTTGTTACAATCTCTGCTGCAGTTGAAACCTAGAAAGAAGAGAAGAGTCAGGCCGGGTGCAGTGGCTCATGCCTGTAATCCCAGTACTTTGGAAGGACAAGGCGGCCAGGTCACCTGAGGTTAGAAGTTCGAAACCAGCATGGCCAACATGGTGAAACCCCGTCTCTACTATAAATACAAAAATTAGCCGGGCGTGGTGGCACATGCCTGTAATCCCAGCTACTTGGGAGGCTGAGGCAGAACAATTGCTTCAACCCAGGAGGCAGAGGCTGCAGTGAGCTGAAATCAAGCCAGTGCACTCCAGCCTGGGCAACAGAGTGAGACTCCATCTCAAAAAAAAAAGAAAGAAAAAGAAAAGAAGAGTTACACCAGCTAGGTGTACTGGGCCTAGCAATATGTCACAAGATGTTTTGTGAGAAGGAACTAGACATTAAAAGGGAGTCACATCACCTGGGTGATGAACACAGAGATATGTGACTCCTGCAGGCAGAACCCAAACAAGAGAGTTACATTACCTGGGTTTTAGACCCAGCAGTATGTTATAATGACCCATGTAGGCAAAGCAGAGGCAGGAGAGTAACATAACCTAGAGGGGATGGCAGCGGCATTTCACAATTCTCACTGTGGACAGCACCAAAGCAGGAGAGAAAACTCCCATCACTTGGGTGCAAGGCCCAGTGATATGTCACAATGCCCCATATGAAAACACAGAGGTAAGAAAAGAGAGTCACATCGCCTAGTTTCTGGTCCAGCGATATGTCACGATTCCATCTGTGGGTTAAATCCAGACAGGAGAGTAAACTCACTCAGGTTCTACACAGAGGCATGTGGCACAGTCACACGTGCAAGAAGGACCAAGATGAGATTAACAATCCTGTACACATCCCAATTCTGTGTGTAAAACCAAGGCATGAGAGGAGACTCACATTACCTGGGTGCAAGGCTCTGAGATATGTTATGTCTTTTTCGGGAAGCACCCAAGGCAGGAGAATAGTTACATCACCTAGGTGCTGGGTTCAGCAGTATGGCACAATCCTATTTCTAGGCTGGGCCAATTCTGAAGAATCACATTACTCAGGTGCTGGGCAGAAGTGTGTGTCAAAATCACACCTGAAGGCAAGACCAGAGATGAGATTAACAATCCTATACATACCCTAATTCTTTGTATGAGAGTCAACACCTCCTGTATGTTGGGTCTAAGTATGTAAGTCGCAATTTTTAGCATGAATTGAATCACTGAATGAGACACTCAATCCCTCTTACTGGTTGTGTCCCCTTAGTGGAATCAGACAAACAGGTGTGTTCAATCTTGGTCTGAAAGTCACCAACTTGCCTTTGGACTGGATTCACTTACGAGAGTAAATTTTCCAACTTCCGACTGTCTCTGCATATGAGATTGAGAACCTCCAGTGGACTGTTCTTGTGAAAAAATGATTACTGTCAGCTGGGTGTACATGAATGTCAAAACCTCAACTGTACACTGAGTCTAGTTAGAACATTCTCTGTACCAATCGAGGAATTTATAAGGTGTGCATGACAGTTGCAATCTTTGGTGACTGGGAGACATTTGTGCTGCTATGGACCCATGATCATACCTGTGGCTCTATGCCCAGATATGAGAGTTAACACCTCTGTAATGGCTGGGTCCAGATATGAGAGTTGTCACCTGCCTATAAGCTAGGCTTACTAACGAGTCACCACCTCATGTTGCCTGATGTTCACATATGACAGTCACAATTTCAACTCTGCACTGCATCCACATGCAAGATTTAAGACCTCACAGTAGGCTTTGTCCATGGATGAGGGCAACAATCTTAACAACTGGGAAACTGTGTGTATATAAAACAATCTCATCTGTTTTCTGGACCCTGTTACGACAGTCTCTGTACCACTTGAGGGCTTTATACAATATGTGAGAGAGTGTAATTTTCTTTGACCTTCCTACAAAGGGGAGAGCCAGAATCTTACCCATTTTCCTAAGCCCAATATGAGAGATAGTATGTCTCCTATTGACTGATTTCAAATATGAGAGTCAACATCGCACCTATGATCTGAACAAAGACATATGTCACAATCTCCCCTGTGGATAGGGAGAGAGCAGGAGACTTATATCATCTGCGTAATAGGCCAGGTATATGTCACAATCTTCTCTGAGAACAGGCACAAGGCAGAAGAGTTAAAAACTGGGTGCTTAGTCAGGCATATAGATTTTCTCCTGAAACCAGGGCACAGACAGTAGAGTCACGTCACCTGGGTGCTGAGACCAGTGATGTATCACAATGTTCCCTGTAAGCAAAGCTCAGGCAGGAGAAACACATCACTTTTCTGTGCCAGAAGATAAGCCACAATCTCTCATATGAGGAAAGTCTTGGCATAAAAGGAGAGTCACATCAAATAGTTGATGCTCTTAAAGATATGTCATAATGCTCTGTTGTTACGGTCCATACAGAAGACTCATGTCACCTTGTTGCTGGGCCCAGCAATATGTCACAATGCCTTTTCAGGTCCAGGCCAAGGCAAAACAGTGATGTCACATTGGTGTAGAGCTCCACAATATGTCTCAGTCTCCCTTGCCAGCAGAACTTACGATGGAAGAAGAATCACATTGTTTGGTATGGAGCCACATGGTATATCACAAACTCCCCCTGTGAGCAGGGATCAGGTAGAAGACAGTCATATCATGAGGGTGAGGTGTGAAAATACATGTCACAATTCTCCTTGTGGGCAGTAGAGTTGCATTACCAAGGTGTTGGATCCAGCAATATGTCACAATTGCTTACGTGGTCAGGAGACAGGCAGGAAAGTCACAAAACCGGGGTGTGGGGCCCAGAGATATGTGATAATGCATTCTGTGGGCAGTACCGAGGCAGGGGCGGAGACTCTCATCACCTAAGTGCAAAGCCCAGCGATATGTCACAATGCCCCCTGTGAGCAGCACCAATGTAGAAAAATAGAATCACATCCCCTCAGTTCTGGGTTCGGCGATATGTCACTATTCCATCTGTGGGCTGGTCTTAGGCAAGAGAGTCAGATCACTCATGTGCTGGGCAGAGAAATATGTTACAAGTAAACCTGTGGGAAGGTGCAGGGATGAAATTAACGATCCCACACATGTTCCGGTTTTAGGTATAGGAGGTTAACCCTTCTTATATGTTGTATCTAAGGACAGGAGTTACAATCTCAATGGTGAACAGAATTTGTACCTGACAGCCTATACTCCTGCTATGGACTTTGTCTAATTAGTGAAGTCACAGCGTCATAGGTGTGCTGATTCTTGCTCTGTCACCAACTCACCTGTGGACTGGATCCAAATATGAGAGTCAATTTTTCCACCGTTGGCTTCCTCTATGTGTGAGATTCAGAACTCACAATGATGATGTGTACTGTTTGATGGGTGTTCATATGACAGTAAAAGTCTCCCCTGTGTGCTGGGTCTTGTTAAGTACACCTTTTTTTTTTTTTTGAGACATAGTCTCATACTGTTGCCTGTGCTGGAGTGCAGTGGTGCGACCTTGGCTCACTGCAACCTCTGCTTCCCGGGTTCAAGTGATTCTCCTGCCTTAGCCCCCTGAGTAGCTGAAATTACAGGCGCTTGTGAGGGATCAGTCAGAATAGTAAGAAAAACTATAGGGAAAGGACACAAACCTTCTGAAAGGTCAGAAGGTTCTGCAAAGCCCCAGGGGAGAATAGCTGAAGGCAGCTGTTCTATAACCGTGAGGCAGAGGGCCAGGAGTAGGTACAGCGGAGTGCAGGGGAATTTATCTTAAACAGCCTTGTTTACTTATATTGAACTGACCTTTCATCATCCATGGGAGTGACATTCCCTGAAAGGGGAACAATAAATGTTAATTACCTACAGGTTGTGTTTGCTCCAGGTTTTTGGCATTGTGCCTGCACTGAACGAAACCAAGCAGCTCCAGCTGCTTGGGGCAGCTCTCTGGTCACTAGAGCCAGGCCATTATCTAGCTGCTGTTACTCTGCACACCTGTGTCTGAGTACTAATTTTATCCATCGGCCAGGGCCTGCAGGACAGACCCAGCAGGCGGCCACCACCACGCCCAGCTAATTTTTTGTATTTTTAGTAGAGACAGGTTTTTACCATGTTGGCCAGGCTCATCTCAAACTCCTGACTCATGATCCACCTGCCTAAGCCTCCCAAAGTGCTGGAATAACAGGCGTGTTACACTAGTACACTCTCTATACTATTCAAAGGCTTTATCCAGTATAAATAAGAGTCACAATTTACTCTAAAATCATGTTTGTAAGTACCCATGACAGTACTTGTGGCTGTAAGCCCAGGTATCAGAGCCAACATCTCTCCAGTTGGTAGCGTTTATATAGGAGTCCTCATCTGCTACGTTCTGAGTTTAGAAGTGTGTCATCATCTCAACTGTGGCCAGAGGCTCACATATGACAGTCGCAATTCCAACTCTGGACAGTGTTTGCATTTGAGATTCAAGACCTCAGCAATGGGCTATTTTCATGTGTGAGGGTGATCATCCTAATGGCTGCTGAGGTGTGCATATAAGAAGTAATCTCACCTTTGTGCTGTGCCCTGGGATAACACTCTTTGTAACACTTGAGGGCATTATATGATATGTTGGAGTGTGGCAATTCTTTATGGCCTTCATAAAAAGAGAAGACCAAGAATGTGACTCATTTTTCTAAGTTGAGCTATGAGAGACAGTATTTCTTCTAATAGCTGACTAGAGGTAATGAGAGTCATCATCACACTTATAAGCTGACTATAGTACACGTCTCCATTTAATCTGTAGGTAGGGAGTTAGCAGGAGAGTCACATCACCTGGGATTTCAGCCAAGGGTATCTCACAAGCTTCCCTGAGGGAAGGAACCAAGCAGGAGTGTCACATCACCTGGGTGCTCAGTCAGGGATATGTTACAATTCTCTCCTGAAAGCACAGTACAGGCAACAGTCACAACACCTAAGTGCTGAGCTCAGCATTATGTCACAATGCTCCCTGGGGGTAAGTCAGAGGCAGAAGAGCCATATTACCTGGTGTCTCATTCCAGGGATATGTCACAATCTTTCCTGTGCAGGGCAGGTTGCAGGCAAGAAGTGTCACATCTTTTAGGTCATGGATGCAGATATATGTCACAAGGTCCCTGTGGGCAGAGCCCAGGCAGGAGCATGCAATCCCATAAGTAGTGGGCCTAGTAATATTTACAATACCCATAATATGTGAGACCGAGGAAAAACAGGAGAATTGCATTACCTAGTTACTGGGTCCAGTGATATGCCACAATCCTCCCTTGCCCTCTGTGAAATGAGAATAGACTCACATCACCTAAATGCTGGGTCCAGCAATAAAGCACAATCCCATCTGTACGTTGGGCTCAGGCAGGAAAGTAAAACTATTCAGATGCTAAAAAAAGGTGTATGTCACAAACACACCTGAATTAAGATGGAGGTATGAGATTAACAATTTCACACCTTTTTTAGTTCTAGCTATGAGACATAATACCCTCTGTATGTTGGGTGTAAGTACATGAGTGACAATCTCAATGATGGTCTGAATTAGTGTATGAGAAGCTCAATCCCTCCTGCAAATTGTGTCATTTTACTGAAGTCACTGACTCACAGGAGTGTTGAATCTTGGTCTCAGAGACACTAATATCTCTATGGACTGAATTAACATATGAGATTCAATTTTCCAACTTTTGACTGCATCTGCATAAGAGCTTCAGAACCTCAACAATGAGCTGTGTTTATGTGGAAAGATGACAGTGTTTACTTTGGCAGCTATGCATATGAGTGTCACAACCTCTCCTGTGTGCTGAGTTCTGTTAGGACATTCTCTGTACCTCTTGACAACTTTACACGGCATGTGAGAGAGTGTTAATTCTTTATGATCTTCATACAAAGAGGAGATCCAAGACATTACTCATTTTCCTGACCCTGGCTATGAGAGAGAGTGTATCTGCTACTGGTTTTTTCGAAGGATGAGAATCATTATTGCACTTTTAAGTTTGGGCAAGGTATGCATCACAATCCCACCAATGAAAAGGGACTGGCTAGTAGACTCACATCACCTGTGTTTTGGGGCAGTGATATGTCACAATCTTCTTTGAGGACAGGGACAGGGCAGAGGTGTCACACCACCTGGGTGCTCGATTGGGGATATGTTACAATCTCCTCCTGAAAGCAGAATACAGTCACCAGAGTCACATCACCTGGATGCTAGGCCCAGTGATATGTTACAATGATCTGTGGGCAAGGACCAGGCAGGAAAAACACATCACCTGATTGCTGAGAATAGTGATTCATCACAATCTTCCCAGTGGTCAGGGTGCAGGCAGAAAAGGGGGGCGGTTAAATCTCCAAGATAATGGATACAGAGATATGTCACAAGGCCACTTATGTGCTGGGCTCAGGCAGAAGCCTCCCATCTCATGTGTGTTGAACTCAGTGATATGTCACTATATCCAAAATATGTCAGAAACAAGAAAAATAAAAGAGTCACATCACCTAGGTGATGGAAAGGAGATATGTCTTAATACATCTGTGGGCAGTTCCCATGCCATAAAGCTGTATCACCTAGGTGCTGAATCCAGGCATATGTCACAACACACAATGCATGCAGGGCTCAGGCAGAAGAGGAGAGTCATAACACATAGGTGGTAAGTCCAGCAACACATCACAAGTCCCTGCTTCGGCAAAGCCATAGAAAAGAATTGCATCACCTATGTACTGGGCTCAGTAATATGTCACGCTACCCCATTATGGGGAGGGCCCATGCAAGAGAGTCACATCACCTATGTAATGGGTTCAGCAATATGGCACAGTATCCATTCTGGTGCAAGAGAGTCACATCTTCTAAATTATGGGCAACAGAGCCAGACTCCATCTCAAAACAAATAGTCACATCACCTAATAAGGGGTCTCAGAGATAAGACACTATGGCCCTCATGGGTAGGGCTAAGTAAGAAGTGTGCAGTCACATAACCTTTGAGCTGGGCCCAGCTATGTGTCAAAATTACTCCAGTGGGCAGGGCCCAGACCTAAGAAAAGAGTCCTATCATGTAGGTACTTGGCCAAGCAATATGTCACAATCCCCACTGTGGACAGGTTCCAGGAGAAGAGTCACACAGTCTCAGCAACTGGCCCAGATATATCTTACAGTGACTTTTGGGAGCCAGCAGAAGAATCTATCACCTGTATGCTAAACTCAGCAATAAGTTACTCTCTCTTCTGTGGGTGAGGCCCAGGCAGGAGAGGACAGTCAAATCACCTTGGTGCTAGGCCCAAAGATATGTCACAATCTCTGTTTGGGCAATGTCCAGGTAAGAGAGAAGAGCCACATAAAATAGTCAAAAAGGGCCAAGTGAAATGGCTTACCCCTGTAATCCCAGCACATTGGGAGGTTGAGTTGGGCAGATCGGCTGAGGTCAGGGGTTTGAGACCAGCCTGGCCAACATGGTAGTACCCTGTCTCTACTAAAAATACAAAAATTAGCCAGGCGTGGTGGTGCACACCTGTAGCCTCAGCTACTCAGGAGGCTGAGGTAGGAAAATCACTTGAACCCAGGAGGCAACGGTTGAAGTGAGCTGAGATCACACCACTGCACTCCAGCCTGGGTGACAGAGTGAGACTCCGTCTCAAAAATAAAATTAAAATAAATAACATAAAATAAGTAAAATAGTCAAAGGCCCCAGATATGTTACAATATACCTTGCAAGCAGGATCCAGACAGGAGACTCATATCACATTTGTTCTGGGCCCAGCAATACATCACCATGCTTTCTTCTGATGGCAGTGCCATGACAAGAGTAATGTCACCTATTAGGCCTAGTGACATTTCACAATATCCCCTGCAGGCAAAACACAGGAAGAGGAGAAAAGTCACGTTAGTTAGGTGCTGAGCCCAGTGATACGTCACAATCCCTTCTGTGAGCAAGGGCCAGGCAGGAGAAGAGAGTCACATTACCTGTGTGATGGGTGCAGGGTTATGTCACAATGTCCTCTGTAGGCAGGACCCAGGCAGTAGAGTTACATCACCTGGGTGTTGGACCCAGCAAATATGTCACAATGGCCTACGTGGACAGGGCACAGGCAGGAGAGTCACATGACCTATGTGCAGGGCCCAGTGATATGACACAATGCCCCCTGTGGAAGAGCCAAGGCTGGAGAGAAGATTCACACCACCTGGGTACAAGACCCAGCAATATGTCACAATGTCCCCTGTGGGCAGTGCCAAGGCAGTGGAATAGTTACATCACTTTGGTGCTGGGTCCAGTGATATGTCACAATCCCTTCTGTAAGCTGGGCAGGAGCATCAACGCACTCTGATGCCGGGTAAAGTCATATGTCATAACTACACTGTCAAAAATGTTCAGGGATGAGATTATACATCTGGACTGGGAAGAATCAACTCATCAAAAATATGACCAGACCGTGCATGGTGGCTCCCGCCTGTAATCCCAGCACTTTGGGAGGCCAAGGCAGGAGGATATCTGGAACCCAGGAGTTTGAGACAATCCTGGGGGCCACATGGTGAGACAACACCTATATGAAAAAATAATAAAGTTACATATATATATATTTATATATATATAAAAATATATATGTATATATCCAGAACCTGAAAAACATAGCAAGAACACGTCTCTATCAAAAAAAAAAAAAAAAACCACACACACACAAAAAAGAAAAAAAGATAGATGATTGATTGATAGACAGAAAGACAGACAGATAGATAGATACAGATAGAACCAGTCATGGTGTCTCACACCTGTAAGCTCAGTAATTTGAGAGGTTGAGGCCAGCAGATCGCTTGACCGCAGGAGTTTGAGATCAGCCTGGAAAACATAATAGAACCCTATCTCTACAAAAATAAAAAGTCAAATATACAAAATAAAGCACCGGTGTGGTGGTGCACGCCTTTAGCCGCAGCTACTGGGAAGTGTGGTGTCTGAGACAGGAGGATCACCTGAGCCCAGGGAGGTCGAGGCTGCAGTGAGCTGTGATCACGCACCCGCACTTTAGCCTGGGTGAAAGAAATCGAAAACAACAGCAACTTCAGTGTACAGGAAGGAGCGCAAGAGAGAGCAAGAAGAGAAAAAGAAAAAACCGACAGAACTCAATGTACTGTGAAAACAAATTCAAAGTGAGGCTAAAAAAAAAAAAAAAGAAAGAAAAAGAAAAAGAAACAGAAAGCTCCTGAGAGCCCCAGCTATTTGGGAGGCCAAAATAAGAGGATCACGTGGATGAGCCTAGGAAGGTGAAGAGCGCAGTGAGCCATCACTGAACTCCTCTGTTGGACCTAAGCTGTACTGCCCCGGTGAGGGCCATCTGGTCCACCTTAAACATTGCCAGCTGGCGACCAAGTCCTACGCTCGTGGCCAACATCCTGTAGACCTGGCAGCCAGAAAGACAAGCCAGCCGGTGGTGGAGACAGAGGCAGAAGCCCACCAGGTCTACCCTACAGGCCACGTGTGGCTCTTCGTGGCCTGAAGCTGTCCCCGTTGGAACCTTATTTCCGCCAAGGCGGCCCACCTTGACAGTCAGCCTGTAAGTCCGCCGACCTTTCTTCCTAAGTTTTGAATCCCTGGTCCACCCAAACGAGAGGCCAGTAGCCACGACCACTGGCCACAGCTCGCCACCCACATCTGGTCACCTGGCGGCCTGCCCGAGAAGCCACCGGATCCACCCTGCAGGCCATGTGTGGCGCTTGCCCCTGAAAATGTGCCTCTGGCGTCTAAGTGTGGGAGCTTCCCATCACTCCCTGGGCGACAGAGCAAGACTCCATCTCGGGGGGGAAAAAAAAAAAAGAAGATGGAGAAGGAAGGGACGGAGGGAGGGAGGGAGGAAAAGGAAGAATGAAAAGGAAAAAGGAGAAAATAAAAGAAGACAGAGCATGGTGGCTCCAACCTGTAATCCCAACAGTTTGAGAAGCTGAAATGGGAGAATTGCTTGAGTATAGAAGTTTGACACCAGCCCCGGGAACACAGCAGAAGGAAAGGAGGGAGGAGAGAAGAAAGAAAGATAGGAAGGAAGGAAAAATAAAACCAAAAAAGTTCAGGCAACATCATTTGCACCGATGATCAAAGGTCAGTTCCTGGTCAATAAAAGTAAACAAGCCAGTTTAAGATAAACTCCCCTACACTCTATTGTACCTACTCCTTGCCCTCTGCCTCAGGCTTATAGAACAGATGCCTTCAGCTATTCTCCCTGGGGGCTTTGCAATACCTTCCGACTAAAAATACAAAAATAGGCGGGCCTCGAGGTGCCTGCTTGTAGTCCCAGCTACTAGGGAGGCTGTGGCAGGAGAATTGCTTGAATCTGGGAGACAGAGGTTGCAGTGAGCCGAGATCATGCCACTGTACTACAACCTGAGTAACAGAATGAGACCCTGGCTCATAAATAAATAAATAATAAACAAATAACTTCTTACCTAAATCTAGATTCATCATATTTTACAAAATCTAGAAACAACCTCAGAACAATAACAACTCCATTTCCAGAAAGAGCCTCCCAACCCCACCTTTGTGCCAATCCCAACTGCATCTGCCTGTGGATTTCAAGGTTTTCAGGGCTTTGTGGCTTCTCTAAGTATAAAGTATAAAGGCTCTATCCATGGTTATTTGTGCAGGCCAGGACATCGGCAGGGGAGGCTCCTCAGGCAGGACGGCTGCTTCTTCAGTGATCTCCATTTGCAGGTAAAACCATCCTTAGCTTGCAGTAACAGTTCAGGCTTCTACTTCCCAGTCAGGATTATTCACTTAGTTTGAGATAAGAAAATGATCAATGTATGGCCAGACGCGAAGGCACATGTCTGTAATCCTAGCACTTTGGAAGGCTGAGGCAGGCGGATTACTTGAGGTCAGGAATTCGAGACCAGCCTGGCCAATATGGTGAAATCCCATCTCTACTGAAAATACAAAAATTAGCCAGGCATGGTGGCATGCGTCTGTAATCCCAGCTTTTTGGAAGGCTGAGGCATGAGATTCCCTTAAACCTAGGAGGCACAGGTTGCAGTGAGCCAAGATCGTGCCAATGCACTCCAGCCTGGGCAACTGAGTGAGACTCAGTCTCAAAAATAAATAAATAAATAAACTAAAAAAAAAAATGACCAATGTTTTAAAAAGTACAAAATCACTCGAACACACTGTTTGTAGAATAGTGTAAGGAAATTGTAAGACTTAAATTTTCTATGGCTGGGCATGGTGGCTCGCACCTGTAATCCCAGCACTTTGGAAGGCCAAGGCAGGAGGATTGCCTGAGGTCAGGAGTTCGAAACCAGCCTGGCCAACACGGTGAAACCTATCTCTACTAAAAATACAAAACTTAGATGGGCATGGCAGTGGGCAACTGTAATCCCAGCTACTAGGGAGGCTGAAGCAGGAGAATCACTTGAATTCAGGAGGCAGAGGTTGTACTGAGCCGAGACTGTGCCACTGCACTCCAGCCTGGGCAACAGAGCAAGACTCCATCTCAAAAAAAAAAAAAAAGTATCTGTTCTTTTCAGATGATAAACATCTCATTTAAATATTTCCATGATAATTTAATAAACAATCATATGTGAACATTTCTAGAAGATGTCAAGTTCCATCTCATAAAATTTAGCATTAAACTTGGACAGCTAGACAACAGATTATAGAACAGAGATATCCACCATTACAAATTCTAGACTCTGCAAAAAAGAGGAGCTGATGGTTTGAGAAATATTTACAATGCACCAATTAATCTATCACATTTGCTTGTGGAAATGATGTATTCGTTTTGTATAGCCATAATTAAAAAAAGATTTTTCCTATTTCTCTTCTCTGGTAGCATTCCCAAAGCAAAGCCCTGGGGTTCTATTTAAAATCACGCAACCAGGAAAAGCAGACATGAGAAATTTGCTACACTCACTCTGGAGAAGATAAAGGTAAATAAGAATCTTTAAGAAATAAAATATATAGGGGGGCAGAGCAAGATGGCCGAATAGGAACAGCTCCAGTCTCCAACTCCCAGCGCGAGCGACAGAGAAGACAGGTGATTTCTGCATTTTCAACTGAGGTACTGGGTTCATCTCACTAGGGAGTGCTGGACAATCGGTGCTGGTCAGCTGCTGCAGCCCAACCTGCGAGAGCTGAAGCAGGGGGAGGCATCCCCTCACCTGGGAAGCGCAAGGGGGAAGGGAATCCCTTTTCCTAGCCAGGGGAACTGAGACACACAACACCTGGAAAATCGGGTAACTCCCACCCCAATACTGCGCTCTACCAAGGATCTTAGCAAACGGGCACACCAGGAGATTATATCCCACACCTGGCCAGGAGGGTCCCACGCCCACGGAGCCTCCCTCATTGCTAGCACAGCAGTCTGCAATCTACCGGCAAGGCAGCAGCAAGGCTGGGGGAGGGGCGCCCGCCATTGCTGAGGTTTAAGTAGGTAAACAAAGCTGCTGGGAAGCTCGAACTGGGTGGAGCTCACAGCAGCTCAAGGAGTCCTGCCTGTCTGTGTAGACTCCACCTCTGGGGACAGGGCATAGCTAAACAACAACAACAACTACAAAAAAGCAGCTGAAACCTCTGCAGATGCAAATGACTCTGTCTGACAGCTTTGAAGAGAGCAGTGGATCTCCCAACATGGAGGTTGAGATCTGAGAACAGACAGACTGCCTGCTCAAGTGGGTCCCTGACCCCTGAGTAGCCTAATTGGGAGACATCCCCCACTAGGGGCAGACCTACACCCCACACCTCACACGGTGGAGTACACCCCTGAGAGGAAGCTTCCAAAGCAAGAATCAGACAGGTACACTCGCTATTCAGCAATATTCTATCTTCTGCAGCCTCTGCTGCTGATACCCAGGCAAACAGGATCTGGAGTGGACCTCAAGCAATCTCCAACAGACCCACAGCTGAGGGTCCTGACTGTTAGAAGGAAAACTAAAACAGGAAGGACACCCACACCAAAACCCCATCAGTACATCACCATCATCAAAGACCAGAGGCAGATAAAACCACAAAGATGGGGAAAAAGCAGGGCAGAAAAGCTGGAAATTCAAAAAATAAAAGCGCATCGCCCCCTGCAAAGGAACGCAGCTCATCACCAGCAACGGATCAAAGCTGGACGGAGAATGACTTTGACGAGATGAGAGAAGAAGGCTTCAGTTCATCAAACTTCTCAGAGCTAAAGGAGGAATTATGTACCCAGCACAAAGAAACTAAAAATCTTGAAAAAAGAGTGGAAGAATTGATAACTAGATTAATGCAGAGAACGCCATAAACGAATGGACAGAGATGAAAACCATGACACGAGAAATAAGTGACAAATGCACAAGCTTCAGTAACCGACTCGATCAACTGGAAGAAAGAGTATCAGCGACTGAGGATCAAATGAATGAAATGAAGCGAGAAGAGAAACCTAAAGAAAAAAGAAGAAAAAGAAATGAACAAAGCCTGCAAGAAGTATGGGATTATGTAAAAAGACCAAATCTACGTCTGATTGGGGTGCCTGAAAGTGAGGGGGAAAATGGAACCAAGTTGGAAAACACTCTTCAGGATATCATCCAGGAGAACTTCCCCAACCTAGTAGGGCAGGCCAACATTAAAATTCAGGAAATACAGAGAATGCCACAAAGATACTCCTCGAGAAGAGCAACTCCAAGACACATAATTGCCAGATTCACCAAAGTTGAAATGAAGGAAAACATCTTAAGGGCAGCCAGAGAGAAAGGTCGGGTTACCCACAAAGGGAAGCCCATCAGACTAACAGCAGATCTCTCGGCAGAAACTCTACAAGCCAGAAGAGAGTGGGGGCCAATATTCAACATTCTTAAAGAAAAGAATTTTAAACACAGAATTTCATATCCAGCCAAACTAAGTTTCATAAGTGAAGGAGAAATAAAATCCTTTACAGATAAGCCAATGCTTAGAGATTTTGTCACCACCAGGCCTGCCTTACAAGAGATCCTAAAGGAAGCACTAAATATGGAAAGGAACAACCGGTACCAGCCATTGCAAAAACATGCCAAAATGTAAAGGCCATCGAGGCTAGGAAGAGACTGCATCAACTAACGAGCAAAATAACCAGTTAATATCATAATGGCAGGATCAAGTTCACACATAACAATATTAACCTTAAATGTAAATGGACTAAATGCTCCAATTAAAAGACACAGACTGGCAAACTGGATAAAGAGTCAAGACCCATCAGTCTGCTGTATTCAGGAGACCCATCTCACATGCGGAGACATACACAGGCTCAAAATAAAGGGATGGAGGAAGATCTACCAAGCAAATGGAGAACAAAAAAAAGCAGGGGTTGCAATCCTAGTCTCTGATAAAACAGACTTTAAACCATCAAAGATCAAAAGAGACAAAGAAGGCCATTACATAATGGTAAAGGGATCAATTCAATAGGAAGAGCTAACTATCCTAAATATATATGCACCCAATACAGGAGCACCCAGATTCATAAAACAAGTCCTTAGAGACCTACAAAGAGACTCAGACTCCCATACAATAATAATGGGAGACTTCAACACCCCACTGTCAACATTAGACAGATCAATGAGGCAGAAAGTTAACAAGGACATCCAGGAATTGAACTCATCTCTGCAGCAAGCAGACCTAATAGACATCTACAGAACTCTCCACCCCAAATCAACAGAATATACATTCTTCTCAGCACCACATAGCACTTATTCCAAAATTGACCACATAATTGGAAGTAAAGCACTCCTCAGCAAATGTACAAGAACAGAAATTATAACAAACTGTCTCTCAGACCACAGTGCAATCAAACTAGAACTCAGGACTAAGAAACTCAATCAAAACCGCTCAACTACATGGAAACTGAACAACCTGCTCCTGAATGACTACTGGGTACATAACGAAATGAAGGCAGAAATAAAGATGTTCTTTGAAACCAATGAGAACAAAGATACAACATACCAGAATCTCTGGGACACATTTAAAGCAGTGTGTAGAGGGAAATTTATAGCACTAAATGCCCACAAGAGAAAGCTGGAAAGATCTAAAATTGACACTCTAATATCACAATTAAAAGAACTAGAGAAGCAAGAGCAAACACATTCAAAAGCTAGCAGAAGGCAAGAAATAACTAAGATCAGAGCAGAACTGAAGGAGATAGAGACACAAAAAACCCTCCAAAAAATCAATGAATCCAGGAGTTGGTTTTTGAAAAGATCAACAAAATTGATAGACCGCTAGCAAGTCTAATAAAGAAGAGAGAAGAATCAAATAGATGCAATAAAAAATGATAAAGGGGATATCACCACCGACCCCACAGAAATACAAACTACCATCAGAGAATACTATAAACACCTCTACGCAAATAAACTAGAAAATCTAGAAGAAATGGATAATTTCCTGGACACTTACACTCTCCCAAGACTAAACCAGGAAGAAGCTGAATTCCTGAATAGACCAATAGCAGGCTCTGAAATTGAGGCAGTAATTAATAGCCTACCAATGAAAAAAAGTCCAGGACCAGATGGATTCACAGCTGAATTATACCAGAGTTACAAGGAGGAGCTGGTACCATTCCTTCTGAAACTATTCCAATCAATAGAAAAAGAAGGAATCCTCCCTAACTCATTTTATGAGGCCAACATCATCCTGATACCAAAGCCTGGCAGAGACACAACAAAAAAAGAGAATTTTAGACCAATATCCCTGATGAACTTCGATGCAAAAATCCTCAATAAAATACTGGCAAACTAGATCCAGCAGCACATCAAAAAGCTTATCCACCATGATCAAGTGGGCTTCATCCATGGGATGCAAGGCTGGTTCAACATACGCAAATCAATAAACGTAATCCAGCATATAAACAGAACCAAAGACAAAAACCACATGATTATCTCAATAGATGCAGAAAAGGCCTTTGACAAAATTCAACAGCCCTTCATGCTAAAAACTCTCAATAAATTGGGTATTGATGGAACGTATCTCAAAATCATAAGAGCTATTTATGACAAACCCACAGCCAATATCATACTGAATGGGCAAAAACTGGAAAAATTCCCTTTGAAAACTGGCACAAGACAGGGATGACCTCTCTCACCACTCCTATTCAACATAGTGTTGGAAGTTCTGGCTATGGCAATCAGGCAAGAGAAAGAAATCAAGGGTATTCAGTTAGGAAAAGAAGAAGTCAAATTGTCCCTCTTTGCAGATGACATGATTGTATATTTAGAAAACCCCATTGTCTCAGCCCAAAATCTCCTTAAGCTGATAAGCAACTTCAGCAAAGTCTCAGGATACAAAATTAATGTGCAAAAATCACAAGCATTCTTATACACCAGTAACAGACAAACAGAGAGCCAAATCAGGAATGAACTTCCATTCACAATTGCTTCAAAGAGAATAAAATACCTAGGAATCCAACTTACAAGGGATGTAAAGGACCTCTTCAAGGAGAACTACAAACCACTGCTCAGTGAAATAAAAGAGGACACAAACAAATGGAAGAACATACCATGCTCATGGATAGGAAGAATCAATATCGTGAAAATGGCCATACTGCCCAAGTTAATTTATAGATTCAATGCCATCCCCATCAAGCTACCAATGAGTTTCTTCACAGAATTGGAAAAAACTGCTTTAAAGTTCATATGGAACCAAAAAAGAGCCTGCATCTCCAAGATAATCCTAAGTCAAAAGAACAAAGCTGGAGGCATCACGCTACCTGACTTCAAACTATACTACAAGGCTACAGTAACCAAAACAGCATGGTACTGGAACCAAAACAGAGATATAGACCAATGAAACAGAACAGAGCCCTCAGAAATAATACCACACATCTACAGCCATCTGATCTTTGACAAACCTGACAAAAACAAGAAACGGGGAAAGGATTCCCTATTTAATAAATGGTGCTGGGAAAATTGGCTAGCCATAAGTAGAAAGCTGAAACTGGATCCTTTCCTTACTCCTTATACGAAAATTAATTCAAGATGGATTAGAGACTTAAATGTTAGACCTAATACCATAAAAACCCTAGAAGAAAACCTAGGTAATACCATTCAGGACATAGGCATAGGCAAGGACTTCATGTCTAAAACACCAAAAGCAACGGCAACAAAAGCCAAAATTGACAAATGGGATCTAATTAAACTAAAGAGCTTCTGCACAGCAAAAGAAACTACCATCGGAGTGAACAGGCAACCTACAGAATGGGAGAAAATTTTTGCAATCTACTCATCTGACAAAGGGCTAATATCCAGAACCTACAAAGAACTCAAACAAATTTACAAGAAAAAAAAACAAACAACCCCATCAAAAAGTGGGCAAAGGATATGAACAGACATTTCTCAAAAGAAGACATTCATACAGCCAACAAACACATGAAAAAATGCTCATCATCACTGGCCATCAGAGAAATGCAAATCAAAACCACAATGAGATACCATCTCACACCAGTTAGAATGGCGATCGTTAAAAAGTCAGGAAACAACAGGTGCTGTAGAGGATGTGGAGAAATAGGAACACTTTTACACTGTTGGTGGGATTGTAAACTAGTTCAACCATTATGGAAAACAGTATGGCGATTCCTCAAGGATCTAGAACTAGAAGTACCATATGACCCAGCCATCCCATTACTGGGGATATACCCAAAGGATTATAAATCATGCTGCTATAAAGTCACATGCACACGTATGTTTATTGAGGCACTATTCACAATAGCAAAGACTTGGAATCAACCCAAATGTCCATCAGTGACAGACTGGATTAAGAAAATGTGGCACATATACACCATGGAATACTATGCAGCCATAAAAAAGGATGAGTTTGTGTCCTTTGTAGGGACATGGATGCAGCTGGAAACCATCATTCTCAGCAAACTATTGCAAGAACAGAAAACCAAACACCGCATGTTCTCACTCATAGGTGGGAACTGAACAATGAGATCACTTGGACTCGGAAGGGGAACATCATACACCGGGGCCTATCACGGGGGTGGGGGGGAGGGATTGCATTGGGAGTTATACCTGATGTAAATGACGAGTTGATGGGTGCAGCACACCAACATGGCACAAGTATACATAGGTAACAAACCTGCATGTTATACACATGTATCCTAGAACTTAAAGTATAATAATAATTAAAAAAAGAAAAAAGAAGAAATAAAATATATAATATACCTTTCATATTCTGACTTTTTAAACATATTTTAAACTCTTCTGATAGAATGTAATTTACAGTTATTAAAAAACTGAAATAGAAACAAGTCAAAAAATCTTTCCAAGGTGACAAACTCAGGAAGAAGCACATGTCACAATGCCTAATTTTTTGTATTTTTAGTAGAGACGGGGTTTCACCGTGTTGGCCAGGCTGGAAATAATTTTTTACTCTGGGGACAGGCATGGTGGCTTACGCCTATAATCCCAGCTACTTGGGAGGCTGAGGTGAGAGAATTGCTTGAACCAGGGAGGCGAAGGTTGCAGTGAGCCGGGACTGCACCACTGCACTCTAGCCTGGGAAACAGAGCAAGACTCTTGACTCAAAAAAATATATATACTCTGCACCAGCAGCATTAACACAAAAAGTTCTATTAAACCCTGACACCCACTCAAATGTCACCTCCTCTATAAAGCCCTCCTTGATTTTCCCACTGCTATGTCACTGGCAGAATTGATCACTATTACCATTCAGCTCCTTAATACTTTGTACGTCTTTTTATGTACAAGTATTGTTCTCCAGAATAAATTAATCATTTACACACCTATCCATGCTAATGAACTATAAACTCCTACAGGGCAGGTATGTTGAACCCTGTTCATCTGAGTAATCCAAACGTCTGATACTTAATAGGTGTCATATACACATAAAATCAAAATGCTGTCAGGGAATTATTGGAAAAGCTACCAAATTCTTTTAAGTTCAAGGGTATATGTGAACGCTTTTTACACAGGTAAATGTGTGTCATGGGGGTTTGTTGTGCAGATTATTTCATCACCCAAGTATTAAGGCCTAGTACCCATTAAATATTTTTCCCGATACTCTCCCTCCTCCAGTAGGACTCAGTATGTGTTCCCATCATTTGACTCTCACTTATAAGTGAGAACATGTAGCAGTTTGTTTTGTTTTGAGATGGAGATTCGCTCTTGTCATCCAGGCTGGAGTACAGTGGTACTGTCTCAGCTCACTGCAACCTCCGCCTCCTGGGTTCAGGAGATTCTCCTGCCTCAGTCTCCTGAGTAGCTGGGATTACAGGCACCTGCCACCACACTGGCAAATTTTTTGTATTTTTAGTAGAGATGAGGTTTCACCATGTTGCTCAGGCTGGTATCAAACTCCTGACCTCAGATGATCCACCTGCCTCGGCCTCCCAAAGTGCTGGAATTACAGCTGTGAGCCACCGCATCCAGCCAGTATTTAGTTTTCTATTCCTCTGTTAGTTTGCTAAGAATAATGTATTGTGGCTCTATCAATGTTCCCACAGAGGACATGATCTCATTTTTTTTTCATGGGTGCACAGTACTCCATGGTGTATATGTACTACACTTTCTTTATCCAGCCTATCATTAGTAGGCATTTAGGTTGATTCCATGTCTCTGCTATTGTGAATTGTGCTGCAATGCACATAAACATGCATGTGTCTTTATAATAGAATGATTCATATTGCTTTGGGTAAATACCCAATAATGGATTGCTGGGTCAAATGGTATTTTGTCTCTAGGTCTTCGAGGAGTTGCCACACTGTCTTCCATAATGGTTGAACTAATTTACACTCCTACCAACAGTGTATATGCGTTCCTTTGTGAAAAAATAATTTTAATTTTCTAAGAGGTTAGCTTTTTAAGACAAATGGTAAACAAGGAAACTGTCCACAGGCCTAGGCCATCCAGCTGCTCTTCTGAGAGGTTACACTCTTACTCTTCAGGCTGTCCTCTAAGAGATGATCCAGAGGATAATATTCATTAGATACTCCAAGAGATATGGCCACTGTGGGCATCTTGGGTTATCTCGGACAGTTCTGAAAATCATGGACAAGAAAAGACTGGAGGGCTGCTGCAAAGGGCCCTGTAATTTCTCCAAGCAAAACTTCAACCAAAAGACATACGAATAAGGTGTGTGTGCCAGGGAACATAAAAGGAGGAGAGTCACAGAGATTTTTTTTCAACAGTGGAGTTCCAGAGGATTATTTTCTACTTTTTTCTCATGTAAAATGTTTACAGACTTCGGAGGCTGAGGCGAGTGGGTCACCTGAGGTCAGGAGTTCAAGACCACCCTGGCCAACATGACGAAACCCTGTCTCTCCTAAAAATACAAAAATTAGCCGGGCACGGTGGTGGGAGCCTGTAATCCCAGCTACTTGGGAGGCTGAGGCAGGAGAATCGCTTGAACCTGGGAGGCGGGCATTGCAGTGAGGTGAGATCACACCACTGCACTCCAGCCTGGGTAACAAGAGTGAAACTCCATCTCAAAAAAAAAAAAAAAATTGTATACAGACAGAAAAACAATTTTTAAAATCTGCCATCCACTGCTGTGTAAAAACATGATTAACAATTAAAACACCGTGTTTGAAATGTAAAACAAAGGACAAATAGTTGATAGTGTTGTAAATCGGAGAGAGGAAGTTGTCCTCATTTCCACATTTGAGAATGTAGGAACAAAGGTGGAAATGTATAATTTTACTGCAAGCCTGAGTTAAGCTAGGATAAAGGGGTAGTGGATTAGAAGTCCTGCTTGCCATACATTAGAAGTCACAGAGGAAAACCAGTCCTCCTGAGTGTTAATTAAAAAGCAGGAAATTAGACTGAAGGGGCTCTAGTGCTCTGTGTTCATAAGTAAAAAATGTAAAACCTCTCTCAAATTCATTTCTTAAATTATTTTAGGCAGAAACAAAATTCAGGCTTAAGTGATCATAAACCTGCAATTAACCTCTGATTTCATAACCAGGAAATTTCCACCTGAATCATACAAATAAGGGGACTACATAACTGTAACCAATTCTTGAATTTGGTTTGCCTTCTCACACGCCCTTATAAAAGCCTTCCCTTTTTGCCTTTCAGGTGACCCACATATTATGGCTGGGTGCTTTCCATTTCACTAATCACTACTCAAATGAACTCGTTAACGTTTTAACATTGACTCCCTTTACTTTTACAAGAGAAGAGGCTGGGCGCAGTGGCTCATGCTTGTAATCTTAGCACTTTGGGAGGCCGTGAAGGGCGGATCACTTGAGGCCAGGAGTTCCAGACCAGCTTCTACCACGGCGAAACCACTTCTCTACTAGAAATACGATAATCAGCCAGGCGTGGTGGTGTAGGTCGGTAATCCCAGCTTCTCGGGGGGCTTAGGCACGAGAATCGCTTGAACCTGGGAGGCGGAGGTTGCAGTGATCACGCATTGCACTCCAGCCTGGGCGACAGAGCAAGACTTTGTCTCAAACAAACAAAATGTTTAACAAAAGAGACTGGGAGCCCCACTGGCCACAGCTCCTCCTACGCACACACGAGTAGCGATTCTGCCCTGATGACCGGCCTGGCATCCCTGAACAATCTGGGAAATACTCGGGGCTGAATGCAAAGCTGCCCAGGGAGCTCCAGACAGGGCGCCGCAGGGACTGGACGGGACGCGGGGGTCCGGGTGGCGGGCCCAGCCACCATCTTGCAGCCAGAGGGACCTGGGGCGGAGCTGCGCCAGCAGGGACTCAGGTCGGCAACCCAGGAGCGGTGAGGAGGCCAGTCCCGTCGGTTTCTCAGTCAGCTCTCCCCTCTTGGGATGCCCAACCCCGCACACTCACCCGTTCCCACCTTCCAGAATGTCCTTGGCATCTTAGCTGTGCGTGTCCCAGGACCTGCAGATCACAGGGCAACAGAGGCTGTGACAGTCACCCGGGTAGGGGGCGAGGGGGGCAGGGGTGCAGGACTTTGAACAGCAGAAAGGGATCCCAAGCTCTGGCTGCAGCAAGAAATAAAGGCCCCGCCAATGCCGGATGCCGCGCCCTCCTCTCCAACTGCACCACTGATTGGATAAAGCACCAGCATTCTCCCCGTACCACTGCCCCCACCCCCAGGAAACCAGGCTAAAGTAGTGGGGGTCAACCATAGGGAATTACAGCTAATTAAGAAGTAAACTGATACTTGAAGTGAGCTTGCTCTTTCTCTTACCTGGGTCTGCTTGTATAATGCATCTTATTTGCTACTTAAGGGTAAGAAAAAAAAACATTTGGACTATTTTTGTTTGTTTGTTTGTTTGTTTTGAGAGTGAGTTTTGCTCTTTTTGCCCAGGCTTGAGTGCAATGGTGTGATCTTGGCTCACTGCAACCTCTGCCTCCCGGGTCCAAGTGATTCTGCTGCCTCAGCCTCCCCAGTAGCTGGGATTACAGGCGCATGCCACCACGCCAGGCTACTTTTTGCATTTTTAGTACAGATGGGATTTCACCCTGTTGGCCAGGCTGATCTCGAACTCCTGACCTCAGGTGATCCACCCGCCTCAGCCTCCCAAAGTGCTGGGATTACAGGTGTGAGCCACCGTGTCCGGCCCATTTGAACATATTTTAACAACCTTTTAATCATTTTGATAATGCAGGAAAGATCCTCCTCCCATCCCTGAGCCCCTCTCTGACCATGCTGTACCACACTGCTGACCACATCGTGGGATGGTCATTAGGAATGGGACAGGGGTGGGGGAAAGCGGTGGCTGAGAATGGTTAAGCAAAAATTATGCTACCCAAATTTGTTCATCTTAGAAAGGTTCCTCAGTCATTCTGTGTGACACAATTCCAGGGTAATTGTGTCCTGACTACACTGCATCTCAGTCTGACTTCTCTTTTGTAAAATCCCTGGATTACACTCACTAACGGGGTATTTTATTTTCTATTTTATTTCTATTTGAAAATGGCCAACTGTCCTTTGTGGGTGTCCTGATTTGATTTGCTGGTTTAGACCCTGGAGATAAGGGTGAGGAAATACAGGGCCACATCAGAATAGCTTATTCTCATGTAGAGAATATATAGCAATTTTTTTTTAAGACGGAGTTTTCCTTTTGTTGTCCAGAAGGGAGTGCAATGATGTGATCTTGGCTCACTGCAACCTTCTTCTCCCGGGTTCAAGCAATTCTCCTGCCTCAACCTCCCGAGTAGCTGGGATTACAGGCTCCCGCCACCATGTCCTAGGTCTGTCAGGGTTTCACCATTTTGGCCAGGCTGGTCTTGAACTCCTGACCTCAGGTGATCCACCCACCTTGGCCTCCCAAAGTGCTGGGAATATAGTCATGAGCCACTACGCCCGCCCAGCCAGGAATTTCTTAGTAATATGTAACAGTTTTCTCAATACCCATTATATACACACACACACACACACACATATATATATACACACACGCACACATATATATTTCCCAGGCTGGAGTGCAATGGCGTGATATCAGCTCACCTCAACCTCCACCTCCTGGGTTCAAGCAATTCTCCTGCCTCAGCCTCCCAGCCTTCTGAGTAGCTGGGATTATAGGCATGAGCCACCACGCCCGGCTAATTTTGTATTTTTAGTAGAGATGGGGTTTCTCTATGTTGGTCAGGCTGGTCTTGAACTCCTGACCTCAGGTGGTCCACCTGCCTCAGCCTCCCAAAGTTTTGGGATTACAAGCGTGAGCCACCACACCCAGCCAATACCATTATATCTAACAGTGACAGCTTACAGGGCAGGAAAGGGACACATATGACACAACCTTAGAATTTTAATTTGGTCATAAGTTTTTTTTGTTTTGTTTTGTTTTGTTTTTGGAGACAAGGTCTCACTCTGGTGCCTAGGCTGGAGTGCAGTGGCACAACCATAGCTCATAACTTGGTTGTAACAGTTCCTTAAAATACATTTTTGACTGAGTTTGATGGCTAACACCTGTAATCCAAACACTTTCGAAGACCATGGTGGAATGATTGCTTAAGCCCAGGAGTTCAAGACCAGTCTGGGCCATGTAGTGAGATTCAGTTTCAACAAAAATTTTAAAAATTGGCCTCGTATGGTATTGCATGCCTGTAGTCCCAGCTACTTGAAAGGCTGAGGTGGAAGCATTACTGGAGGTTGAGGCTGCAGTGACCCATCATTCAGCCACTACACTCCAGCCTGGGTGACAGAGTGAGACCGCTATGTGTACACACACAAACACAAAATCAAACACACACACACACACGCAGAGAGAGACACATCCATATATATATACAAACACACACATATATATGTACCCTATATATATAATCAATATGTATGTTGAAAGAAATGCACGCACACAAGAAAAGTGAAAGACTCTGGTGGGGAATGTGGTAAAAGATGAGTGTGGCTCTTACAGCTCAGTGAGATTTGTTTTTCCATCATGAGGAACTGCCCTCCCACAAATGAAACAACAACCCAGCACATGCCAGTTCTCACACTGTTTATACTTTGCCCAAAGGCAGCAGAAATAGGCCAACATCATGGTTTCCAACATGGAAGTCTATTCCCCACTGAGACCTTTTAAAAATGTTATTGTCTCAAGCCCTCTTCCTTCTAATAAAGTCTATACAAATACACACATAGAAGCCTGAAACTACTCTAAATAAAATATCAGATTTTTAAAATCCCATAAAGAAACAAGCAAACACAAAATCAACCACTTTGATTGAGGAGATAGTGAGATGGAGGGGGTTAGGAGGCTGCCCGCATCACCTCCTGGCCCCATGTGGAGGAGGGGATGGAGTCTAGGGAAACCCTGGGGAGTCACTTGTTCTGACTGGGCTTTCTCCTAGCTTGACACTTTGCTAACCATTTCCTGGCAAGAGCTTAGGAAACTCCTGCCCTCTAGTGAGGCAGGGCCTCCCCTCACAGGGTACTGGCAAGGAGGCATTCTGAGACTGTGACTGAGAAGCTAGCACAGTGCTTGACAAGTACCTGTGGGAACTGTCCTCCTCTGTAACTACCATGTGGCCTTGGAGTGTTCAGATGGCCTGGCCTGGCCTGGGGCTTGGCGGAGTTGTTTGAGGGTCAGCTGCTTTAGGTTCCCACTTTCTCCTCAATCAAAGTGGCTGTTTTTGTGTCTCTTTGTTTATTTATGGTTTTTAAAACGTGATATATAAATAGAAAGTGCAGCCAAAGGTGCCAAGGCTCAGTGTCTAGAACTTTGCTGCTTGGGCTTGCTTGCTGTCCTGTGGCCAGGTGAACTCTGGGTGTGAGGTGGTTCCCACCCTGGATCTACAATCCCCACCACCTCTCCCCAGGCCCTGAGTAACCAACACAAAGAAGTACTAAAGAGCGGGTGAGTGACAGGCATGAAGTCCATCGAGGAAGATTTGAATGCTATCTGGACTGGGGCTGTCAGGGGTAGGAACTATGGTGGCCTTGTCTTCTCATGGCCCCACCTACAGATATGACTGCCCTGTGCTGCTTCTCCAGCAGCCAGGTGTCCGTGGCCCTGAGCCTGTCGTGCCATGCTTGCTTCCTTATGCTGTTCATGTTTGAAAAAAAAAAATTCTGAGATGGCACTGCTGCATGTGAGTGCTGGAAATGGGGAGGCACCTTTGTCCTAGGGAATTAGGAGCTGACCAGATACCTCCTGAGTACCCCCTAGAACAAGTAGGGGCTGCACTAAGTGATGCCCGCCCCCCATCCAAAAATGTGTTTGCATTGGCTCAATGAATATACAATGCAGAGACCTAAATGAAGACAGGTGAATGGTGTATGTGGACATCAACTTGCAGCTGGGAAACAGGTGCCTCTCATTCTCCCTTGCAAGTGTGGAATGTGTCCATGCCCATGAGTGCATAGATCGGTCCTCCTTAACTTGTTCACGACTCCAGATCAGTTCTAAGTGAATGACGTGCTGATGAGATTTCTTAGGTCATTTGTATGTTTGACATTGTGGCTGCTGCTTTTGCTGCCACTACCCCCAGGCCCAACCTGGCTTAAAGTCCAGGCTTTAGGTCAAAAAGATGAGGGCTTCCTGTGCTCTGGGATGGGAAGTTGGAGATCTGTGGTAAGACTGGGGGTTGGGTTACACTTAAGTTTTGTGCACGATGACAGCTGCAGTGGTTTTATTAGTTGTGATTGGCCTGGCCTGGTTTTAGTGCTGGGTGGAGGAAGGAATCAGCAGTGGTAGTTCCCCAGACATCCATGTGCTCAGCCCTGGCCTAACTGCCCTCAGGCCCAGCAGTAAGCACCACCACACAGTCTGACTTGCCTCCCTACTCCTTGCACCCCGATGGGAATACCTTGGAGGCTACAATCTGAATGTGTTATTCTCTGTGCTTTAACCAGACCTGCTTAACACACAATGAGGGAGTGAGGGTAGGATGCGTGGGGGGCCTGGGGAGAACCAGAGTGGAATCATAAATCCTTTGAAAAAGTTAAAGATACAGAACTGATGGTAACCTCTCCATGAAGCCCAGCTCCCTACCCAATTCTTGCCACATAGCCCCTTCTACAGACACCAGCTCTGGGAGTGGTTGGGGATCCCTATAGGCCCGGGCTGCCCTCTGTCCCCACCTGCCTGTGCTCCATCTCTCTCTCTTTTTTTTTTTTTTTTTTTTTTTTTGAGACAATTTCACTTCTGTTGTCCAGGCTGGAGTGCAACGACACGATGTCGGCTCACTGCAACCTCCAGCTTCCGGATTCAAAGGATTCTCCTGTCTCAGCCTCAAGTAGCTGAGATTATAGGCTCATGCCACCATGCCCAGCTAATTTTTGTACTTTCAGCAGACAAAGGGTTTTGCCATGTTAACCAGGCTGTTCTCAAACTCCTGACCTCAGGTGATCCGCCCACTTCGGCCTCTCAAAGTGCTGGGATTACAAGAATATGCCATCATGCCCAGCCCCTGTGCTCCTTCTCTTTGCCTGCTGTCAGGGCCCTAACATGGAGAAGGAGGCAGGCCCTCAGCCTCAGGTGTAGCTGAATGCCTTTTGGAGTGTTTGAAGTATGCTTTATGTCTTAGAAATTCTAAAAAAGTAAGATGAATTCCAATTCTAATGTCTGTTAGTTTTCCTGAGCCAACTGGAAGAAAAGTCTTTTTCACCTGAAATTTTCAAGTGACACGCAAGGATAGCCACCAGTGTCTTGGCCATGGAAGGCTCCTACGTGCTTCTTGCATCCAGTTTGCTCTGCAACCTCATGATTGTGTTGTCCTGAACATACTTTCTTCTGGTGAATATGGTTCACATGGTTAACATCACTTCATGGGGGGGGGGCATCATGTAGAGCTGAGAATGGATTGTCTTTAGTTACCATTGTGCCTCTTTGTCACCTGAGTGACTCATTTTTCCTGGCTGATCCTTTAAGTGTGTTAGTGTGGTCAGACATCATTGGACAATTCAAATCACAAGGGGCTGTTGTTATATAAAGCAAGCAAAGGCTTTAGATGTGAAATACTTCTTTTCTTTTTCCCTTCTTTTAGGGGAACTACTTCAATTTATTTTTTAAGGGTAAAAAGTGGTATCTCAGCAGATTTAGTGTGAGAATTTGCAGGTGCTAGGTGGTGGTTTCAGTGTGGATGGGCATTTTCCCAAGATGGAGAACCAGGTCTTACTGAATTGCAGGAGTCACACTTCCTCTTTTTCACACCCCCCACCGTGTGTGTGTGTGTGTGTGTGTACACACATGTAGGTCTCACTCTATCCCCCACCATGTGCACGTGTGTGTGTACACATGTAGGTCTCACTCTATCAACCAAGCTGGAGTGCAGTGCTGAATAGTGGGTCACTGCAGCTTCAAACTTTTAGTCTTAAGCGATTCTCCAACATCAGCCACCCCAATATCTGGGACCATAGGCATGCACCACCATGTCTGTCTTTTTTTTTTTTTTTTTTTTTTTTTTTGGTATTTTGTTAAAGTAGAGACAGAGTGTTACCACGTTGCATAGGCTGGTCTTGAACTCCTGAGCTCAAGTGATCCACATACATTGGTCTCCCATCATGCTGCAATTACAGACATGAGCCACTGCACCCAGCCTAGTTTTATTATCTGATTACACAAGTATATTTCTTCATAACAATTCACTGAGCTTTCCATGAATGAATAATTTGTTAATGTATTTCTCTATGCTTGTTACCTATCAATAAAAAGTTACATAGTATATATTTGCACAAAATGTGAGCTCAGTACCTCAAAATAACAGCAGCATTTTTATTTGTTTGTTTCATGGTGAAACACACTCAGAACATGATCATACATCTTTGCTATCATGACACCCTTAGTTCACAGTTTTCTTACGGTTCTACAAAGAATAGAAATTTAAAAAACAAAAAAACAAAAACAAAAACAAAAAACGCAGTCTTGGGCCGAGCGTGGTGACTCACACCTGTAACCCTAGAACTTTGGGAGGACGAGTCAGGAGGATCATGAGGTCAGGAGTTCAAGACCAGCCTGACCAACATGGGGAAACCCCATCTCTACTAAAAATACAAAATTAGCCAGGTGTGGTGGTGTGCACCTGTAATTCTAGCTACTTGGGAGGCTAAGGCAGGAGAACCATTTGAGTCCAGAGGGAGTGGTGGTTGCAGTAAGCTGAAGTCAAAGCACTGCACTCCAGCCTGTACAACAGAGCAAGACTCAATCTCAAAAAAAAAAGAAAGAAAGAAAGAAAGAAAGAGGAAAAAAAAAAAAAAGAAGAAAAGAAATGTATTCCCCACAATAGAGATCTACAGAAGATATACTGTAAAGGCTATGGTTACACAATAGATTTTAAATGTACTTACTAAAGTGGTGTTAAATAATATTTCTTTTAATTACTTACTAGATGAACAGAGAAGTACCTGTGAAGCTGTAGTTGCACAAGGAGAAATACATGGGTAGACTCCCTGAGCCTACTCTGCATCCACAGAATGCAATTGTGGAGGATTAATGAACAGTGTGCTTGGTTGAAATGAGTAGAGCACTTGTCTAGCTAACTATTTGACCTATTTAATTTTAGTTGGTTGTTCATGGGGACCCTGGCTAAAAAGCATGCTTCAAACTCTTGGTATTATCCTCCTGATAGTCAAAATGGTAGTCTCCCTACTGCACTGTATTCTCTCAAAAGTTATAAATTTTTGCATGTGGTCATCTCTAGAATGTCAGGTGTCCTCTTTTTAACTGGAATGACAGAAACTCAAAGATGTATGTGACTATGAAGACACCATAATCTATAAATGACATGACAAGGACAAAATCCCAAAATAGGCCAGGTGCGGTGGCTGAGGCCTCTAATCCCAGAACTTTGGGAGACCGAGGTAGGTGGATCAAGAGATCAGGAGTTCGAGACAATCCTGGTCAACATAGTGAAACCCTGTCTCTACTGAAAATCCCAAAATTGGTCAGGCACGGTGGCTCATGCCTGTGAGCCCAGCGCTTTGAGAGGCTGAGGCAGACTGATCACGAGGTCAGGAGATCAAGACCATCCTAGCTAACACAGTGAAACCCCGTCTCTACTAATAATACAAAAAATTAACCAGCTGTGGTGGCACACGCCTGTAGGCCAGCTACTCAGGAGGCTGAGGCAGGAGAAGCACTTGAACCCGGGAGGTGGAAGTTGCAGTGAGCCCAGATTGAGCCACTGCACTCCAGCTTGGGTGACAGAGCGAGACTCAGTTTAAAACAAGCAAACAAACAAAAATACCAAAATTAGTCATTAGCCAGGCATGGCAGCATGCACCTGTAGTTCCAGCTAATCAGGAGGCTGAGGCAGGAGAATCATTTGAACCCAGGAGGCAAAGGTTGCAGTGAGCTGAGATAGTGCCACTTCACTCCAACCCTGGCGACCGAACAAGATTCAGACCAAAAACAAAAAAAAAATATGGAAACAGAGTGGCACTAAGGCCCTGAGTTTTAATGACACTGTGACCTATGTGAGAACTTAAACAAATGGGGTAATTTTTTTTTTTAATTTAAAAGTAAACTTTAATGTCGAAAATGCAAACTTGGGGAGGACAGAAAGATCACACACAAGGCTGTCACTTCACACTTGGAGGGTTGCACAGTGGCGGGGCAAAGGTGCTCCTCACTTCCCAGATGGTGGGGTGACCGGGCAGAGGCGCTCCTCACTTCCCAGACAATGGGATGGCAGAGCAGAGGCGCTCCTCACTTCCCAAATGGGGTAAATTTTTTAAGCAAAATTATTTATGGCCGTCACTCCGGACTGAGCATGTGCACTCATCCCAGACAGAACAAAGCAAAACAAAATGAGTCACTCATGTTAAATGTGAGATAATCAAACCTAAAATTTAAGAAAATATGTAGATCTTAAAATAGACCAGTTTTTCTTTGGGAGGCCGAGGCAGGTGGATCACCTGAAGCCGGGAGTTTGAGACCAGCCTGACCAACATAGAGAAACACTGTCTCTTTGAAAAATACAAAATTAGCTGGCCATGGTGGTGCATGCCTCTAATCCCAGCTACTCAGGAGGCGAAGGCAGGAGAATCACTTGAACCCCGGAGGCAGAGGTTGCGGTGAGCCGAGATTGCGCCATTGCACTCCAGCCCGAGCAACAAGAGCAAAACTCCGACTAAAATAAACAAACAAATAAATAAATAAAACAGACTGGTTTTTGTTTTCTTCTGTAAAGAACAGATTTCAAAACAGGGAGATTCCCTGTACTCTAACCCTTTAAAAATAATAATAGTAGCCGGACATGGTGGCACACGCCTGTAATTCCAGCACTTTAGAAGGTCGAAGTGGGTGGATTACGAGGTCAGGAGATGAGACCATCCTGGCTAACACGGTGAAACTCCATCTCCACTAAAAATACAAAAAATTAGCCAGGCATGGTGGCACACCCCTGTAGTCCCAGCTACTCGGGAGGCTGAGGCAGGAGAATCGCTTGAACCTGGGAGGCAGAGGAGGTTGCAGTGAGTTGAGATCGCACCACTGCACTCCAGCCTGAATGACAGAGTGAGACTCTCTCAAAATAATAATAATTATAGTAATAAAATAACAACCTGAAATTCTTGTTTCCATTTAACAAAACCCACAGTTCTGCTATGTCACAGTGGGATTTGAGACTACATAAGTACATTTCGGATGGTGACAGAGTGATATCAATGTCTAAAGTTTTGGTCTATTTCTGCCAGGGGCAGTGGCTCATGCCTGTAATCCCAGCACTTTGGAAGGCTGAGGCGAGCGAATCACCTGAAGTCAGGAGTTCGAGACCAGCCTGGGCAACACGGTGAAACCCCATCTCTACTAAAAATACAAAAATTATCCGGGCATGGTGTTGCACACCTATAGTCTCAGCTACTCCAGGTGACTGAGGTAGGAGAATTGCTTGAACCTGGGGGATGGAAGTTGCAGTGAGCCGAGATCGTGCCACTGCATTTCAGCCTGGGTGACAGAGCAAAACTCTGTCTCAAAAAAACAGAAAAAAAAAAACCCAAAAACAAACAAAAAGATTTGGTCTATCTCTCAAAATTGAGAAGATGACCAATAAGGAGAAATTGTTAAATTAATTATACCCTAAAACTGCCCCCTTTCCTGTTTAATTTTAGTCAACGATTTTTGCTTTTTTGTTTGTTTACACAGTAAACTAAAACCTAACTGGATATGTAAATGGACTGTACCCATTCTTGTACCAACCACTGTGGTTTGGCCAATAATAGTATGTCAACTCTTCAAACCATGTTCAAATAAGGCGAACCCCAAGCTGTGATCAACCTGGCTGTTTCTGTACCTCATTTTCATTTTCTGTATGTCACTTTGCTTTTTCTGTCCATATGTCTTTTTCCACCACATATGGTGGCTGGAAATCTCCCTGAGCCTACTCTAGATTCACAGGCTACTCAATTTGGAAATCACTCTTTGCTCAATTAAACTTTGTTGTATTTAATTTCTCTAATTATTTTTATTTTTAAAAATTTCC